>NW_024870537.1:0-203784 GCF_013358625.1 Macadamia integrifolia | reverse complement strand
ATTTTTTTTTTTTGGGGGGTGGTGGGGTGGTAAATAATATATTCATTACCAAGAAGAAAGAAGGATTATACAAGCCTAAGAAGAAAAAGAAGGACAAAAAAAAAAGGCCAGCTAGACAGGGCAACTAGCGAGGGGGCCAAAATAACGGAAGGGGAGGAGACACCAGGACACAACAATGAGCATATTCCTTGGGGACTCAATCCCTTACAAGGCAGCAGGGGAGCATGTTGAGCTTAGAACTAACATTAAAGTAGATAGGATTCCAAATCTTGTCGAAAGAAGAAAGAAGGATTATACAAGCCCGAGGGGAAAAAGAAGGAAAAAACAAAGGCCAGCTAGATAGGTCAACAAGCGGGGGGCCAGAATAATGGAAGGGGGGAGACCCCAAGACACAAAAATGAGCATGTTCCTTGGGGAATCCCTTACAAGACAGCGGGGGAGCATGCTAAGCTTAGAACTAACATTAAAGTAGATGGCATTCAAATCTTGTTGAAAGAGCGGGAGTTGGAAATCTATGTACGAAGGTTTCGTTCCATCTAGATGTGGCCTAGTTTTTAGTTACTATTCTGTTCTTTTTTCTTGTAATATGAGTTCAAGGGGTATTTTAGTCATAGAGGACATTAGTCCTTGTACCCATTCTAGAATGTTCTCTCCATTATTATAAATAAAGAAGGGTTGTTGTCTATTGACAAAAGCCTAATTCCCCAAAACTAATATGGTATCAGAGCAAGATCACCATTGGAATCCAAACCCTAATGCCCTAATCGTAAAACCATAATCTCTCTCTCTCTCTTCGTGACAGCCACCACTAACAACCGCCATCACCTCCCTTCACCTCGGTGGTGAGAATATCTCATTGAGGGTTTGTTACCCAGCTTCTTCTCCATGAGAATCATCTAAATCGTCTATCTCAGATGTCTTGATAATTGATGACATCTCCGAAATCTGTCGTGCAGAATTTGAAGATTCCGATTGTTTTTCACATGTTTTAGGGTCGTTTGTTTGTGACTCATATCAGATCAGCAACCATATCTGAAGTTTATGACAGCATCCATTGGACAGGAAGGAGTTAGTCATCATGAGTGTCCTTTGTTCTCTATCAGCTCCATCAAATTAGATGGGAGCAAATGTTGTTTTGTGCTTACTTGCCATTGGTTCCCGTGTCTACTCTGGTTACCTTGCAGGGGAATCCATCAAGCATCTCTTATTTTTTTGGATGAGTGATATAATTCATTACCAACAAGGAGAAGAAAAATGAGTGATAAAATTCATTACCAACAAGGAGAAGAAAATACAAAGCCCCAAGGGGGAAGAAAAAAGAAAAAGAAAAGAAATACAAAAAATCCCAAACCCTTAAGAGGTAGTGGGTTTGATACTAGAAAGAGGAAACAACAATATGCATGTTCATTGGGGAGTCCGTACATAAAAAATGAGGGTTGGAGATCCATTTCCTAATGTTTCACTCCATCCAAATTTGATTGATGGAGCCATGGAGGCATTGAAGGTAAGCTTGCCCAACCGAATCACAATAAGAGGAGCCAACGAAGATCACGTCAACCAATCAAGCCTATTGTTGCTGATTCCACTCAGAAAATTGGCTACATACAACTTCCTTGTCATGTCCTATGTCATCAACTCCATGGATCCTACTATTGCCCAGGGCTATCTCTTACTAGACACAGCTGCCAAGAATTGGAAGATTACCAAGGATACCTATTCTCAGGTTGGCAATGAAGCACAGTGTTATGAATTAAGAAAGAAGAACCATGAGACCAAACAAAAGGAGTTGTCTGTATCCCAACACTATTCAGTATTACGAGGTATGTGGGAGTCAGATTTTTATAAAGATTTTGCAGCTACCTGTGATACGAATGCAACCGTGTTCAAAGAGAGGCAGGAGGACAAGCTCTGTGTCTATGACTTCCTATCCGTCCTCAATATTGAGTTCGATCATATTCAGGGTCATGTCCTGAATCGTAATCCTTTTCCATCACTTGAGCAAGCCTATGCCATGGTACATTCAGAAGAGTCGCCGCACAACTGTGCTCCTACCTGTATCACAGGATACATCAGCCCTATACTCTAGCTCAGGTTCAACATTTCATGGAGGCCTTTCCCGTACCAGTCATTGATATGCATCTGATAAAGAGCCTGTGAAGTGCGATTACTGTGGGAAGGAATGCCATACCAGGGAAAGTTGCTAGAAACTGCATTAACGGCCTCCTAATACTCGTGTTCGTGGACAAGGTCGATCCAATCCAGCCACTGCTAATCATACTACGTTTGATGATGCACCCACAGATCCATCACTATCTCAGAAGGAGTTATTGACTCTCAGTCTGCCGCCTCAGCTACATCCCTGCCAGTGACCTCTGATCCCAATTCTACTCAACCAGATATTTCTTTTGGTGGCCATTGTGCCTCAGTTGTATCTGTTCCTTGGATAACCGACTCGGGTTTCACCGACCTTATGACTGGGTCTTACAATCAATTTTTTGAATATTTCCCTTTGTCAGGTAACAATGAAGTTTGTCTGAATAATGGTTCCCTCTCCTCAATCTCTGGAAAAGGTTCCATCAAATGCTCATTGTTATCTCTTTCCTCTGTCTTGCAAGTGCCTAATTTCTCTACTAATCTTCTATTGTTAATAGCTAACCAAGGTAATAAATTGCAAAGTAACATTTTTTCACACTCAAGTCTCTTTCAGGACTTGGTAACAGGAAGTACGATTGGCAGTGGAAAAGTGGTTAGTGGTTTATACTTCCTTGATAGCTCTCCAACAGCTTTGACTACTCAGGCATCTCTCCTTGGTTAGTCTACTTTTGCATTATCCAAGTTATACAAGTGGCATCATCGTTTGGGTCACCCTCCTCTAGGCACTTTAGCTAAGCTTTTTCCAGATTTATTTAAGCAATGCAATCCAAATAGTTTCTTTTGTGATGCTTGTGATTTTTCCAAGCAAACTAGATTTTTTTTTTGGATGAATAAATTAATTCATAACCAAGAGAAAAGAATATACAAAGGATGAAAGAAGGGGGGGAGGGGAGGCTAAGCCCAAACAAAGCCAGCAGAAACCAAAAAAACAAAGACAAAAGCCAGAACAGCTGGAACAAAGAGGGAGCAAACATGAAGGCAGCAGCTATCGGAGGGCAAGAGAGCTAACCGAAGGGACCAAGCAAGGGAAGGGGGGAGGCGCTAGGGAGAAGGCACAGTGTCAATCTGAAGGTTCCAAGAGGCAAGGATAAGTCTACTCCTAGGGGAGTTGGGGACAGGCTTAGGGCGAAGGGATTGGATTTTTGAGGTAACATCAAAATAGATGGCATTCCAAATCTTGTCCAAGGAGCGAGAGTTGGACGACCATCTACGAATATTACGCTCCATCTAGATGTGGCTAGTGGCGGCTGAAAAGGTTAGCTTCCCAATGGTGTCACAGATGGAGGGGCCTAAGAAGGTCATGTCCAACCAAATCCATTCTCTGTCAAAGTCCAAGATGGGTCTACTGGAGGGCCCAACATTTCGAAATAACCAATTTCCAGACAGAGGAAGAGAAGGGGCAATTGAAGAAGAGATGGTTAATATCTTCCTCTCCAAGGGGGCAGAAACAGCAGGAGGAAGAAACAGGGATATGCCGGTGAATGAGGAAGGCTTGGGTAGGGAGACAGTAAGAGAGGCATCTCCAGAGAGTAAGGATGTGATGGGGGATGTGTCCTTTGAACCAGACGAGATTCCGCCATGGAACAAGAGGACCCAAAGAACGAACAAGGACCAAGCAGAGGCAGAGGAAAACATCCCATTGGATGAGGGGAGCCAAGTGCAAGTGTCAACTCTACCTCTATGACCGGGAGGGAGCAGGGGGGAGAGAGGACCAGAGATTATGGAGAGGGGGAGAGGGAGAGGGGCCACCCAAGAGGAGAGAGGATGTGGGCCACCAGAGCCGACTTGGGAATGCCGGAGGAGTAGATGATTCTAGGGGAGATCAAGGAGGAAAGGATACCAACTGGGTGCCAGGGGTCCATCCATAAGGAGGTGGTCAGCCCACTGCCAATGGTGAAGGAGATGGCATTGAGAGCCAAAGGCCGGAGAGAGGATTTTCCTCCAAATCCAGGAGGCATCCGAAGGGACGGGGACAGACTAGAGGTAATGATCTTTGAGGAGGTAGGAATGGACCCAGTCAACCCAAATCCCATTCTGCATGGAAACAATTTTCCAGCCAAGTTTAAGAATGCCCATAGAACAAGGTTCACGATATCGAGTTTCAACCAGGTTTCAACCTCTGGAGAGACCGAAATTTCGGTGGAAACCTGGGAAATTTAAAGGATATCAGGAAATTTTGTCTATAACCTATTTTAAACATTTCTAACACATTCACATCATTAGTTTCATAAAAAATTAAAAAAAAATAAAAAAAAAATAAAACGCAAAGTCTTACTTGTGTGGTGAACCAAAGGTTCGATAATCATTACGCTGACTTGTTGGCTTAAATTCTGAAACTTTACTACATAATGACTATATATAGTCTACAATCTACATCAAAACATGAGACATAATCCAAATGATCCAAAATAGATAAAAATATTACATCATCAACAGTTATCTATCAACACTAAACAGTAGTGACTCAATTACTCAACACTCGAAAGTAGTGACTCAGTTCCAAGAAGAGTGTCTAGGCGGTTCCATCCAAGTAGTGACTCACTACCCTCAAGGCACGCATGTTATCTCTAACATTATTTAGTAAGCTATATATACCTTATATCATAAAAAATCAACATTAAGCCACATCAAGTCATTAAAATCAACATTTAGCCACATCAAATCATAAAAAATCAACATTAAGTCGCATTAAGTTATAAAGAATCAACATTTAGAGAAATGCTCTTGTTCTATAATAAGTTTGACTGGTCAAATGATTTTTATTTTTATGAGACTTTGTATTAGGTATAACATAAAACCAGCTTTCCAACAAGTCTAAGATTACTTAAATCTGAGTTGTAATGATATAGTTATGCTCCGGTCAAACTTATTTTAAAGTGCACGAATGTTGTTAAAATCGCCTAAATGAAAATAATTTTAGAGATATCAAAACAGAAGATTATTTTACCGGACTTTTGGTTTTTAGCAATATTTTAGCATTATAGGATTTATAAAATTTTTATAATTGAGAAAAACCCCAGCATTTAAAAGTTGAAAACCATCCCTATAACCAAAATCTAGTTTTTGTCCTTAGACTGGGGGGTTGATTTTTTATCCTCTAGGAAAATGAAAATCTCCACTGTTTCCTCAAGTTTCCCACACTTGGGAGAAAAAATGCACAAGAGAAGGTCGAAATTTCCCATGTTTCGGCCGAAACATGGTAAACATGGTCAAAACCTGTCGAAACAGGTGATTTTTTAAAATCCCCTAAGGTTTCGTTTTGACTTGGGTTGATACCTGCGAAACATGCTCGAGTTCTCGAACCATGCCATAGAATTGACCTCTTTGATTTTCCTAATGCCTAGCCCCCCCCTTAGACTTAGGAAGACAGACTTTGTCCCAACCGAGGGGATACAGGAATCTAAAGGCTTCAAAGCCTTTCCAGAAAAAGGAGCAGAAGATTCTTTCGATTGTCTTAATAGTGGATGTAGGGAGGGAGTAGATTCCATACCAATAAAGGTACATGGATTAGAGCACAAATCATATGAGGGTGAGACGTCCAGCATAGGAGAGCAGTCTACCTTTCCATAGTTGGAGCTTCTTTCTGAGAAGGTCCAACATGGCGGAGCAATGGTGGGCAGAGAGCCTGGAAGTAATGAGAGGGAGGCCGAGATATCTGACAGGCAAAAAGCCAAGGGAGAATCCAATGATGCCAAGAAAATGAGCCTGGGCAACAAGGGAAACACCAGAGAGGAAGAGACTTGGGGCCCGTTTGATAACGTTTCTGCCGTTTCTGTGTCAAGAAACGGCATAAACATAAATTCGCGCTTCTAAGAACAAAAAAAGTTTTTTTGGTGTATGATAAAAGTTGTTTCTAAAAACGTTTCGTCTTCTTCTCTTTACCCTCCCTCAGATCACAAAAATTTTGAAAGAATACAGCAGACTGGAGACGCTTGAAGTAGGGCTTGCAAGAACTCGAGTAGCAGTAAGAGAAGCTAGTCGGACCTCGAAGATTTAACTCGAGCTGCAATTATTGGCTTCGATTCAGATTTTCTCTTAGACAAAACCCCTTTTTTGTTGTCTGTGTCTTTACTATTTAGCTTCAGAGCTCTTAAAGCTACTTTAATGGCGATATCGCAAGATTCCGTTTCAAAACCCATCTCATCGCCTAACAAGGACAAGAAGAAGGATAAGGAGGAGAATCCTAATCTTAATCATAACCAATCTCATGCAAAATCAGATGCTAGACAGAGCCAACAAGAGGCACCACCATTGCCTTCTCAATCTCCATGTTCTTCGCCGTCAAAGAGTAGAAAATGTTCAGGAATTCGAGTTATCGAGGGCCGAATCTACGATTCCGAGAATGGAAAGAGTTGTCATCAGGTAAATTAGACTAAGACCTAAAACCTGAATTAGGGAATTGGGTTTCCTTCGTTTTTGTTAAATTTCGAATGAACCCGTTGCAGTGCCGGCAAAAAACCATGGATTTTTCGTTAGCTTGTAAGAATCTAAAGAATGGCAAGTTTTGCACCATTAAGTTCTACCACAAGTGTCTCCTGAACAGGTAATTTCTTAGAAAGAAAATAATTGGGGGTTTTCGAAATATTTTTCTTCATATTTACTGGTTAGTTTCGATCTTCAGAATTGCAGACCCATGGAGTCATTTGAGGTTGAGAAGAGAGGTGTGAGTTCACCCAAAATCCCTTCCTTCACTTGTTTCTGGAAACGGCGAAACAAGTCATACTTGTTTCACCATGTCCGTTTCTAGGAACAGAAATGATCATAAATTTTGATTTCTATTTATAAAAACAGGAGAAACGGAACCAGTTTGTCAAACGCTTTTTGTTCCATTTCTGTAGTTTCTTAACACAGAAACGGCAGAAACGTGGTTCTTAAAACGTTATCAAACGGGCCTTTGATTTGAGCAAGTTAATGCGGAGGCCAGAGATGGATTCAAAGGCATGGAGGGAATCCATAATAGAGGAGATGGAGGTGGGATCAGCCTTAGGGAAGATCATAATATCTTCCGCAAACGCAAGATGGGTGAGGAGAAGGGATTTGCATTTGGGGATGAGGGAGATAAGGTGAAGGTCAGTGGCAAATTGGATGGATTTGAACAAAGACTTCAAGGGCAAGGGAGAATAGGAGGGGGGATAGGGGACATCCTTGACGGATGCCTCTCCTAGAACAAAAGAACCCAGCGAGGCTGCCATTGACAAGGACAGAGAATTTGGGGGTGGAAATACAAGAGTAAATCCAATGAACGAAGGAGGGAGGGAAGGACATGTTGAGGAGGACAGAGGAGATAAAATCCCAACTGAGAGTGTCAAAGGCCTTATGAATGTCAATCTTAAGGAGAGCGGCAAAGGAGTGGGATTTGCAATCAAAATCGCGGACAATCTCATGACAAAGTAGGATGTTGTCAGCAATGTTTCGACCCGCAATAAAAGCAGATTAAATTCGGCTCACCAGGCTGTCAATGACTTTTTGGATTATGTTGGAAAGAATGTTGGCCACAAATTTGTAGAGCTGATTGCAGAGGGATATAGGCCTGAAATCATTCATTGTGGCAGCACCCTCTTTTTTGGGGATGAGGCAGAGGAAGGTATAATTGACACCACTGATCTGGTTGGGATTGAAGAAAAAGCTGCGAATGCCAAGAATAAGATCCTGACAGACGATATTCCAGAAAAATGAAAAGAATCCCATGCTAAAGCCATTAAGGTCAGGGGCTTTGTTAGCCTTGTGAGAGAGGATGGCAAAAAGCATCTCATCCTCAGAGGGGATAGCCTGCAGGCCAGGGAGAAGGTCCACAAGGATAAATTTGTTAAGAAGGAGATGAGGAATGGGGGGAAGGGGAGAGATGGGAGGAGAAAGATTGCTTTGAAGTGAGAAACAACCTCAGCTTTAATGGCCTCGGGGTTGGTAAGCTTAGAACCAGAGGGGGAGATGAGTTTGGGAATGGAATTCACATTGTTTCTAGCCTTGAGAGATCTATGAAAGAAAGCAGTATTAGAGTCTCCAAGATCTAGCCATTTGATCTTAGCCATTGGATAGAGGAAACTTTCTTCCTGAGCAAGAAGGAGAGAGCTCCGAGGAGGTGGATTTTTCCTCCGTCGCAAGGACAGGATTGAGGAGGTCAGATTGGATTCTGGATTGGATGGAGAGAAGTCTATCTTGGCAGGAAGAGACACGGGAGGAAATATTACCAAAAGTGGAGGAATTCCAGAGCTAAAGCAAAGCTTTGACATTCTTAAGTTTCTTGGCAAAGGCAATGAGGGGGGAGGGAAGGATTAATGGGAATGCTCCAAGCCTCTCTCACCAAGGGGGAAAAGTCAGGATGAGAGGACCACATGTCAAAAAATTTAAAGAGTTTTGGGCCAAAGGAGAGGAAAGGAAGGACATGTATGGAAATAGGGCTATGGTCAGAATTTCCTAGGAGGTCAAAGCAAGCATGGGAGGAGGGAAAAGAAGTGAGTCAGGATTCATTGACAAGTACTCCGTCCAACTTGCAAGCAACCCGGAGGGAGCTAGATCTTTTCTTGTGCCAGGAGAGCTTGACACCCAACCATCTGAGATCATCAAGGTTAAGATCCTCAATACATTCATTAAAGGAATCCACAGCATGGTGATCAATGGGGTTTCCTCCATCTTTCTCATGACTAGAACTGATGACATTGAAGTCTCCAACCATGGCCCGGGGACTGGACCCCATGGTGGGACCAAAGGAACGGAGGTCATTCCAAAGGGAGGTGCGGCAGATGGCAAGATTAAAGGCATAGATGATAGAGAGGTAACATATGTGGGGGCCCAAGGGGTGGGAAATGGATAGATGAATGGCCTGGGCAGAGGAGGAAAGGGTCGTGATCAGGAGAGAGGAAGGGTCCCAAAGGATTCAGAGTCTCCCAGTGGGACTGTGGAGGTAGTTAGAAATGTGGGACCAAGACGGGGCAATGGAGGAGATAATGCGCGTGGCATTGGCTTCAAGAACTCTTATTTCCAATAGATAACAGAGATTGGATTTGGAGGCACGAATACGGGATCAAATATCGGCTTGTTTGGACGAGGGGTTGAGACCCCGCACATTCCACACAGTAAAGGGAATCATAAGTGGATGGGGGAATTAGGCAACACTTTCTCAGCTCGGGAAGCAGAGGGGGTGGATCTGAGGGACGATCTTCGAGCGTAGCCAATGATAAGGGAGGGAGGGGGAAGGCTAGTTAAGGACCTGGATGAAGACTTGCTAGATTTATTTATTCTATTTATGATAATAGAATTTTAGTACCTTTTGGTTTGATACATTCTGATGTTTGGGTCCATGCACGATGTGCTTCAATATCTTGCAGTGGTTTGTCACTTTTATTGATTGTCATAGTCATGCTTAGCGGGGTTGTCAAGAATTCGTTGTCTCATTCCTCCACTCATAAAAGTAGGTTAGATGATGGATTGTCTTGGTGGTGGACGTAATGCATGTAGGACGCCTTAGCTTAATCGATCTATATGGTGTGTCAGGTTGACAACTGACACTTATTATAATTAACCATAACCCATCAATCTTTTTGCATGGATCCTCAAGGTCGTCCTTGCTTGAAATCTCCATGTAGTCGACCCCATTAAATTAGGATAAGGTTTTGGATGATGTTGTTTGTTGTTGTATTGATTGTTATAGTCGCACCACATGGATATACCTATTACATTAGAAGAGCTATGTGTTTCAATGTTTTCAATAATTTCATAAGATGGTTCAGACCCAATTTGATGCTACCAAGGTTAAGATCCTCTACATTGATAATGGCAAGGAGTACATTGATAGGTCATTATAGTTATATTTGTCTGATCATGGAATTCTCCATCAAATAAGTTATGTTGCTACTCCTGCTCAGAACGGAGTGCCTGAACACAAGAATCGACATCTCTTGGAAGTGGCTCGGTCTCTCATGTTTGAAATGACCATCCCTCCTCGGTATTGAAGTGAAGCGATTCTCTTGACAGCTTAGCCTTCCCATGTGTTGGAATCTCGCCGCCTTGTTGAAGTTCTTCTGGGTAACTCTTCATTTGTTATTCCACCAAAGGTTTTTGGATGTGTGGTTTTTGCTCGTAATCATGACCTGCATGGGAAGCTTGATCCCCAGGGGCTCTGCTATATTTTTTTGGCTATTCTACCAGTCAAAAGGGGTATAAGTGTTACCATCCACCCTCCCAATTGATGTTTGTAACTATGGATGTCATCTTTCACGAGTACGAAGCATATTATCCATCTACAACACCTCTTCAGAGGGAGCCTACTCTATAGGAAGATGTGCCTTTGATTGCTCCATTGGATGATAATACTTCTATTAAGCTTGAGGAGGGTGTGACAAGTCAAGAATAGGAGCATGCTTCAGTCCAAGGGGATCGGCCCAATTCTTTAAAGGTGTATGTTTGTGCTCGGCATGAGCAAGTTGACTCAACCTCCACCACCACTGCATCCAGCCAGTCGTCTCCACCGGATGTATAAGTCCATTAAAATGTTCTTATTCCATCTGGTGAATCACCTCCTTTTATTGATCCTAGTCTTGACATACCAATTTCTATTCATAAACCTCATAGGACTTGCACTTAACATCCCATCTCTAATATAGTTTCATATGACAACCTTTCTTCCTCCTTCCATACTTTTGTTTCCCCTTTGTCATATGTTTCCATTCCTCACAACTGTCAGGAAGCTCTAGCTAAATCAAGGTGACAGAGGCAATAGATGAAGAGTTGAGGGTGCTTGGGAAGAATGACACGTGGGACATGGTGCATCTCCCTCCTGGAAAGAAACTCATGGGCTACAAGTGGGTATTCACAGTCAAACAAAAAATAAATGGAACGGTGGATAGATATAAAGCAAGGCTGGTTGCTAGAGGGTTCACTACAACATATGGGATCGACTATCAGGAAACCTTTGCTCCGGTTTCCAAAATGAACACCATCCAAGTTATCTTTTCATTCATGGTCAACCTAGGCTGGAAGCTACAGCAACTTGATGTCAAGACTCAAGAATGCTTTCCTCCATGGAGAGCTTGAAGACGAAGTATATATGGATAGCCCTCCTGGATTTGCTTCTCAGAAGACCCAAGGTAAGGTGTGTAAGCTGAATTAGCCCTTGTATGGCCTAAAGCAGTCTCCACAAGGATGGTTCGGACGTTTCCACAGAGCCATGGTGTTCATTGGCTATAAACAAAGTAAAGTTGATCACACTTTGTTCATCAAGAAGACAGGTGAGCATCTTACAGTTCTCATCATCTATGTAGATGATATTGTAATAATTGGGAGTAGTACTGATGAGATAGCTCAACTGAAGACATACTTGGGGACAGAGTTTGAAATTAAAAACTTGGGTAAGCTGCGGATACTTTTTGGCATCAAACTAGCTCATTCTGCTCAAGGTAGCTTCCTCTCTTAATGAAAGCAAACACTTGATCTCCTATCAGACACAGGAATGTTAGGTTGTAAACCAGACAACACCCCTCTTGAGCCTAACTCTCACCTCAAGAACAAGGATGGTGAACCAGTTGACAAGGGCAATTATTAGAGGTTGGTTGGACTATTGATATAACTCTCTCTCACACTCAACCAGACATAACCTTTGTTATTAGTTTGGTCAGCCAGTATATGCATGATCCTCACTCAACACACTTAGAGGCAGAATATCCGATTTTGAGATACTTGAAATCTGCTCCCTATAAAGGGATTCTTTTCGCTCCACATACTCATTTGTGAATTGAAGCTTTTACTGATGTCGGTGGGCTGGCTGTCAAAATGATAGAAGATCTACCTCTAGATACTGCACTTTTGTTGGGGGCAAGCTTGTTACTTGGCAAAGCAAGAAACAAGCTATAGTTGTCGGTCCAGTGCGGAAAAGGTGTTTTAAGCTATGGCCCATGGTATTTTTGAACTTCTTTGTCTCTAGGGTCTCCTTTAGGATCTGTGCATTCCAGTTGAGCTGCCCATGCATCTATATTGTGACAGTAAATCGGCAGTCAACATTGCTCATAATCCGGCACAACATGATCGAACGAAGCATGTAGAGATCGATCGTCACTTCATCAAGGAGATGCTGGAACAAGTAGTTATTTGTGTTCCATTCGTTCAATCCAATGCCCCGTTAGCTAATGTGTTCACTAAGGGACTTGGTAGTAAAAAATTTCATCCAATTCTTAGTAAGTTGGGCACATTTGATATCTATGCACCAACTTGAGGATGAGTGTTGTAATATGGGTTCAAGAGGTATTTTAGTCCTTGTACCTATTATGGAATGTTCTCTCCATTATTATAATTTATAAATAAAGAGGGGTTGTTGTCTATTGAGAGAAGCCTAATTCCCCATAACCAACATTTTTATTTAACGTTTTAGTTGTTTTTGGTTCAATCTAGTTGAAGCAATGGTTCAATTTAAGTTATGTATTTTCCCTTACTGTTTTAAATCTTCTTAAGTCAAGATAATAGTCTAGTATATTTTGAATAGGAGCGTGAGCTGTAATGGGACTCGAACTAGTGGTTTCTTAGTTTCTACTTGGCCTTTTAATGGCCTTATAAATAAAGATGGGGGGTTCAACATACCCCACAATTTTGTTTTGGGTAAATGACAATTGGGGTACACAATGTTTGGTGAAACTCCACCTAAGGTACCCAATGTTTGTGAAATTACATTTGTCGAACTTATTTTTATATTTTCCATTATACCCCAATCACCACCACTGCCGCTACAACCACCATTGCCACCATTGCCACTACAAGTCTACAACCGCCACCGCCGCCGCCGCCCAGAACCATCCTACACCATCCTCTTCCCCTTGCAACCACCACCACCCACCCATGCAACCCCACACCCTACTTACCCGCCCTTCCCTACAACCCAGCCTCACCCCACCCTCCCCTGCAACCCAACCCCGCCCCACCCGGGCTTCTTTGCACTCCCCGCCTCGTACCAACCTTGTCTTCACCAGTTGACCTTACAACATTGGCTCTCAATACACCTCATACAGGAACATGGCCATTGCCTTTCTCCATATGGGACCCATATTGACGTAACATCCACAAATTGCGCACCATTGAGCTCCTTAGTGGTGCCAAAGTTGTATTCATTCAAGTAGATTAGGAGCGAGGAAGTTGGTCTCTTTGTTTAGTTGCTCAAAGATGAATCTTGTGCAGTGGTTGATGTGAATGCCAAGGTGGGTTCTCCCTAAAAGAGGACATGACTTACCAGATGTTGATAGGCAGAAAGGACAACAGATTCCAACTCAAACCAGTTGTACAGGAAGCATTTAAGCTTCTTGGAGATTTTAACCTGGCCAATTACATCACCTACTTGGTCATCACCCCATCCCTGCAGAACGCGTGGCCTGCCCCAACCCACCTTTTGCGGAAAAGAGGAGGAGGTAAGGGTAGGGGCTCCCTGCAAAGCTGGCCCTGCACCCGCCCCCAACCATCTCCATGCTTTGTATGATGCTGCAATTGGAAACTTCAGAAGTACAAACCAAACAGGGACTGTAACAGGCTCCCTTGCTTACCCCAAGAGAAGCTCCAATTCCAAAGGTTGCAAGTCCTTTCATGGTGAAAACATCTTCTCGTCCCACCATTCTTCTTATTGATCGCAGAGGTAACTTGAAGAACATCCCATTTTGTGATGTTCTGAAATTTCCAGAAACTGACTTCCTCCAACTCCAAAGGTTCGAGCTTGCCGGTGAAGAATCAGTTCAGTAACTTGTCAGCCATAACAGGTGAGTTCCGAAATTTCCAGAAAGTGAATTCTTCCATGATGACAGCAGCTGTTGAATCGCCATCTTCTCTCTCTCTCTCTCCAGATATGGAACCAAAACCCCAGCCTTATGCACCACCGGCCCCACCCCCACCCAAACAAAGACATTCTGAAAATACTAACTTTTCCGTTGTTGCAAGAATGTGAAACAGTTACTTCTCCCTCTCAAATTGTGATTTGCGAAATATGGGCAAAGGGCGAGGGTGGGGGCGGGGAGAGAGTGAATGGAGTTAGCGATTTCAAGTTGGTTAACACCACTGTTGAACACCAATTGCCAAGAGATGCAGACGGCTATGGAACAGGGCTTCTACAGCTAAAGGTCATCATTCTTACAGGGGCTTCCCTTCCCTCCCTTGCTCTCTTTCTCATTCACTTCCATCACCCAAGAAATCACCAAGGGTAAAATTAGGATTATAAAAAATTAATGAATCTCAAACGTAATATTGTTTAAACATGAGGTATCTCAAACATCATACTTATGAATGTGAGGTGCCTCAAATGATACAATTCCAAATGTAGGGTACCCTAGATGGAATTTCACCAAACATTAGGTACCCCAAATATCATTTACCCTTTTGTTTTTAGAAAGCTAAGCTACTGCTGCTGTTCTCTTACATGCATGGAGATCTTCCTTATGTTTTATCAAGGTTGGTTGGTGTTTGATCCTTCAAAACACCTTGCAGTGAGAAGCCCAGGTGACCTACTCTTATCCCTGTTCTTCTCTTTCTTTCATCCTTCTTCCCCTCCATTAATCAAGTAAGTAAACCTTGCCTTTCTTCAATCTCTTATGTTCTGTTTAAGAATTCATATGCAAGTGTTTTTTTACTCGAATTAATGTTGAGGAAATCTAACCATCAGATCATCCTCAACTTTTGGGAACTTGTTCTTATGCTTAAAGGAAACCTTCGACCATGACTAGAGACTGATAAGACTATATTTAAGTTTCCCTATACTGCCCTTTGATCTTATATTTGACTACCTTCACTTGACTAACTATGTTGGTTAATATTGTTGAGACTTAAGTCATAAGATCAGAATCGATTGGACATTATAAATCTGTTTTCTGAGTATTATTCTCATTGGTGATTTGACTGTTATATCCCCTTCCCAGTATCACTAGGATTGCTTCATAACTCCTGATCCAACCATTGAATCGATCTGGTGGAACAAAATCTAATGTAGAACCAGTTCCCAATTAGACAACTCGGAAATAATTCCACAACAGGATCTTTCAGTACTAATAACAGTACCTTGTTTCACCAATTAGTGGTTCACTTCAGAACACTTAGATGGCCTCAGTTCTCAGGAAGATCCAATTGTTGTGTGAACAAGGAACTTCAATCAAAGGTAGACAAGGGTTAGAGAAAGATCATACCAAAATCTACACTCCATCTACCAATAGGATGTGAAGGAAGTCTCCATGGAAGTCTTCTGTCCAGGAACTCAGATTTGAAGGTGCCGCAGGGAATTTGAACTGTCCAAATCCCCACTTCTGTCGATGGATCAATGGCACACCTTGCTCACATATATTCAGCAGTAATAGGGGTGAAATAAGAAGGCCATGAAACCCTTTGTGTACACTGATTGCAGGCACGGAAAATGGTAACTAAGGGTAAAGGTATGAAAGAGAAGAAAAGGGAAAGAAGAAGAGGGGATAGGAATGTGTCTCTCACCATACATTGCCTCTCACAGGAACTGACTCAGCCATGATTCAAAGCAAGTCTTCTCTCGATCATCAAATCATGGGGTGTATGGAACCCCCTTAATTTAATTATATTTAAAAAAAAAAAGATCCACTTTGCAAGGGAATACCTATTAGAATCCAGTGAAATCATAATGGTAATAGAAACTATCCTAAACTGAGATTATAAATGAAACAGCAACTAAAATCTAGCTAGCAACTACTAAATATGCTCTAACAAGATTAGAAAGTAAATAAGATAACAGCTACTAAACACAATTTATCAAAATAGAAACTAGATAATCTTCCATGCAAACAGTAACTGTTTTTTGACTAATCTCTCATGCAAGCTGTGTAGAAACGTAACCCTAAAACGATGCAGAAGATAATGGAAAAACAAAACAAACAATGCACACGGATTTTACGAGGTTCGGCAAGGTTGCCTACGTCCCCGGTGAGATGAGATCCTGCTTCACTATCAATGGAGAATAGGGTTACAACGCTCTTCCTCACACCTCTCCGTATTGCTTGCATTACTGAGAAAGAAACCCTCGCTACAAATATATAGCGGAAAAAACCCTAATCCGGATCAAATTACAATTGCCAACCTAATCCGGATTAAACTACAATTGCCCTCAAACAAAAAATTCGAGCGGGGGGCTGCGCCCCCCTACACCCCCTGCTGTGCAGGGGGGCCTCCTGCCCCCCTTGCAACCCCCACGGCCCGCTAACCGGCTAGCGGGACCACCGTCCTGGCTGTCTAGGTGCTGCACCAGTACTCCCTGGATTAAACTGCGACGGAATACAAGACATCATACACCAACAATCTCCACCTTGGCTTGAATTTTGTCGAGCCTCTTGTAAAGATAACTTGTAGACGTCTTCATCATTGTACCTCATTAGAGGCACAAACCCGCACCTGTTTGGTGCGTCCCTCATCTTCAACAATGAGTAATATTAATCAAGTCCAAACAGGACTCGAACTTCTCTGTAGTAATTGGCTTTGTAAACATATCTGCAGGATTGAGATCTGTATGAATTTTTCTCAAGTGAATACTGCCTTCTGACACAAACTCCCTGATCTTGTGAAATCTCACATCAATATGCTTTGTCCTTGCATGAAACACTTGATTCTTTGCAAGATGTATGGCACTCTGACTGTCACAATGTAACACTGCACCTCCTTGCTCCAACCCCAACTCACGAACTAGTCCAGCCAACCAGACTCCTTCCTTGGCAGCCTCAACTGCTGCCATGTACTCTGCCTTTGTAGTGGACAATGCAATTGTAGACTGAAGCATCGCCCTCCATGATATAGGTCCACCAGCCAATGTAAACACATACCCTGTAGTAGACCTCCTCTTATCTAAATCACCGGCATAGTCAGAATCAACATAACCTGCCAATTCTGTAGACCTTCCCTTGCCACTGAACATAACACCTATATCTTTAGTCTTGCTCAAATATCTGAAGATCCACTTAATTGCATTCCAATGCTCCTTCCCTGGATTACTCATGTATCTGCTAACAACACTGACTGCATGAGACAAATCCGGCCTGCTACAAACCATAGCATACATGAGACTCCCAACTGCGCTAGCAGAAGGGACTTGAGACATCTGCTCCACCTCCTCATGTGTTGTAGGGCATTCCCTTTCAGATAACTTGAAGTGGCCAGCTAACGGAGTGCTAACTGGCTTGGCCTTTTCCATATTGAAAAGCTCTAGCAGCTTTTCAATATACCTCTTCTGAGTTACCTAAAGTTTACCTGCATTTCTATCTCTAAGGATTTCTATGCCAATGATCTTCTTAGCGGCACCAAGATCTTTCATCTCAAATTCAGCACTTAACAAAGACTTCAAAGAGGCTATATCATGTTTGTTCTTTGCAGCAATGAGCATGTCATCAACATAAAGCATCAACAAAATAATGGAATTATCACTTGACACTTTATAATAAACACAACTATCATACTCACTTCTTATGTAGCCAATCTTCATCATGTGAGAATCAAAGCGCTTGTACCACTGCCTAGGAGATTGCTTAAGGCCATAAAGCGACCTCTTAAGTAGACAAACATGGTCTTCCTTTCCCTGCACCTTGAAACCTTCAGGCTGCTCCATGTAAATCTGTTCCTCCAAGTCACCATGAAGAAATGCAGTTTTCACATCAAGTTGTTCAAGCTCTAAATCATACATGGCCACCAAAGCAAATAGTACCCTGATCGAAGTGTGTTTCACCACCGGAGAAAATATTTCATTGTAGTCTATCCCCTCCTGTGCATAGCCCTTGGCTACAAGTCTGGCCTTATACCTTTCACGCTCCTTCTCAGATTCTGCCTCTTTCTTACGAAAGACCCATTTACACCCAATGATTTTTCTTCCCTTGGGTTTTTCCACAATCTCCCAAGTCTTGTTCTTCTGTAGAGATTCCATTTCCTCTATCATAGCTATCATCCATTTATCATGCTGTGCATCACTCATAGCATCATGGTAGGAAGATGGATCACCTGTACCTACAGTGAGGGCATAGGCAACCATGTCCTCAAACCCGTATCTCATAGGTGCCTTGTGAGTACGCTTCCCTTTACCCTTTGCCACAGTATAGGGAACTTCTACTGCTTCCTGTTGTCCTGGTAAGTCACTTGATGACTCATTCTCTCTTGTTGTTTCTAACTCACCTAACTCCACCTGCACAGTAGAACCTTTTTTATTTTCATCAACTGCTTGTGAATTGTAATTTGACTTCACTATATGAGACTTATCAAACACAACATCTCTGCTAACCACAACTTTCTGTGAACTTGGATCCCACAACTTGAATCCCTTTACACCTTTCTTAAAATCAAGAAAGATACATTGCCTAGACTTTGAGTCTAACTTGGAACACTGCTCACTCTCAACATGCGCATAGGTTGGACAACCAAATATTTTTAGAATAGAATAATCTACTGGTTTTCCTGTCCATACCTCTTCAGGAATTTTACAATCAATCGCCTTTGATGGAGACCTATTGATGAGGAAACATGCCATGTTCACTGCTTCTGCCCAAAATCTCTTGCTCAACCCTGCATTCAGCCTCATACTCCGAGCTCTTTCTAGAAGTGTTATGTTCATCTTTTCAGCTACACCATTTTGTTGTGGTGTCTTTGGAACTGTGAAGTGACATGTAATCCCTTCAGCTTTGCACAATTCTAGAAACGGCTTGTATGTGTACTCCTCCATTGTCTGTTCTCAAGTATTTAATTTTCTTTCCTGTCTTCCTTTCTACCTCAGCCTTCCATTCCTTAAATTTAGTGAACACCTCACTTTTATGCTTCATGAAGTAGATCCAGACTTTCCTTGAGTAATCATCAACAAAGGTCACGAAGTATTCTACCCCACCTTTAGATTTTGTTGTTGAAGGACCCCCATACATCGCTGTGTACATAATCAAGCACCCCTTTACTCTTATGTTTTGCAGTTTTGAAACTAACCTTGCACTGTTTTCCGAACACACAATACTTGCAGAAGTTCAATTTACAAGTTTTTACTCCCTTTAACATTTTCCTTTTATGAAGCTCTATCAATCCTCTTTCTCCCATATGCCCTAACCGCATATGCCACAGATAGGTATCATCTGTATCAAATACTGCATCTGTAGTCACAGATGCTCCACCTATAACTGTGCTCCCTATGAGTCTGTATAGGTTTCCTGCTAGCCGTCCCTTCATGACAACCATTACACCCTTAATAACTTTGAGAACTCCACCTTCTGCTATGTACTTGCAACCATTTGAGTCGAGTGCCCCCAAAGATATTAAGTTTTTCCTTAATTCTGGTACATTTCTCACATCTGCTAAGGTTCTTACTATCCCATCAAACATCTTGATTTTGATAGTACCTATTCCAATGGTCTTGCATACGGCATCATTCCCCATTAGGACAGACCCACCATTATATGGTTGATATGTATCAAACCAATCCTTATGTGGACACATGTGATATGAACATCCAGAATCTAAAATCCAAGAATCAGAAGGTTGATTCTTACCTGATGATATAGAGAGTACATCTCCATCATCTCCATCTGAACTGTCAGCCACGCTAGCTTCCTCAAATGCCTTATCTACACCTTTCTTCTTTAAGTCCGCCTTCCTCTTCAAGCACTCTCTCTTCAGATGACCTTCCTTCTTGCAATAGTAACAAGAGACCTTTGTCTTTATCCCTTTTGATTTCGATCGACTCTTCCCAGATCCCTTCTGATTTGATCTCCCTCTTTCCTGCTCCTTGTCACCTCCGAAAAAACCTTCTCCTTGAGATTTCGTACTACTGGCCTTCTTCCTTGTATCATTGGACATGAGGGCGGCTGCGACTTCATCCATCTCAAGGGTTTCCTTCCCGTACAAGAGAGTCGTTACTAGATGATCATATGATTCTGGGAGCGACGACAGCAATAGTAACGCCTTATCTTCATCCTCGATCTTAACCTCCAGGTTTGCAAGTTTACTTACGATCTGATTGAACATGTTAAGATGCTCTAATAGATCCGTACCTTCCTCCATCTGTAGAGAGTACAATTGCTTCTTCACGAACAACTTGTTCGTTAAGGACTTCGTCATGTAGATGCTTTCAAGTTTCGCCCATAACTGCGGTCCATAATCGATACCCACAACATATTGTAGGGCATCATTAGAAAGATTTAATCGAATAGCACTTACCGCCTTTTCCTCCATCTCTTCCCAATCTTCGTCAGTAATTTTTTCAGGTTTCTTCGACTTCCCCAACAACGTTTTCGCCAAACCTTGCTGTATCAGAAGATCCTTCATCCTTTGACGCCAGAGGGTGAAATTGTTCTTCCCATTAAACCTCTCGATGTCATACTTGACATTCGATCCCTTCCCTGCCATCGTGATAGTAAACCCTAGAAAACGGAAACCTAGAGCTCTGATATCAATTTGTAGAAACGTAACCCTAAAACGATGCAGAAGATAATGGAAAAACAAAACAAACAATACACACGGATTTTACGAGGTTCGGCAAGGTTGCCTACATCCCCGGTGAGATGAGATCCTGCTTCACTATCAATGGAGAATAGGGTTACAACGCTCGTCCTCACACCTCTCAGTATTGCTTGCATTACAGAGAAAGAAACCCTCGCTACAAATATAGAGTGAGAAAAAACCCTAATCCGGATTAAACTACAATTGCCACCCTAATCCGGATTAAACTACAATTGCCCTCAAATAAAAAATTCGAGCGGGGGCTGCGCCCCTCTACACCCCCTGCTATGCAGGGGGGCCTCCTGCCCCCCTTGCAACCCCCACAGCCCGCTAACCGGCTAGCGGGACCGTCGTCTTGGCTGTCTAGGTGCTGCACCAGTACTCCCTGGATTAAACTGCGATGGAATACAAGACATCATACACCAACATGAGGATACATAAAGACTCTCAGCAAAAATTTCAATGGGAACTTCATCAACATAAGGTCCAGCTTTGGAATCAAATGACCATTATCTGCTCAAGTGAACTGCATTGTTTCCGGATTTTTGTTAATTTGGGTAACTAGTAATACAAAATCAGTAAAATTGTGCAATGCAAGCATAATACAAATGAGAACAAATTCAACCGAGCTATCTGGAACCCAAATATTAAGGATAAAAAGAAGCATCTTGTTTTGCTTCCAACAAATCTCTCAAGCTTCCAGCTCTAGGTATGCCTGAGGATGCCAAAGACTCGATCAAACATTTTGATTTTCCTTCAACTAAACATTTCAATTTCCTGTTTCATGTAAGCAGAACTCTATCTACTTTGAAAAAAGTTTGGTCTTAATAACTCATTCAAACAGCAAGATCAACTCGCTTACAAGTTGGACTTCATTATTAAAAAAAAAAAAAAAAAAATTCCAAAAATATGGAGTACATTCCATGCAATACATCCGTGGCATTAAGCACGAGACAAACTATCCATGGGTTTGCTACTCTAAACATGGGTTTGCTACTCTAAACAGACGGCACTTTTTTCTTTTTTTTCTTTTTTTTTGGGGGGGGGGGTGGGGAGAGGGTGAGGGGAAGAGGGGAGGGGAGATCTGATCACTGGATTAAGGTTTTGAAAGCCAAGAGTGTTTTCCCAGAATCCCAAGAAGTTAGGAACCAAACCAGTAAAGAAAAAGTCAACGCAGTTTCAGATTGGCCCAATATTCTGGTGAATTGCTCTATTAGGTATAGAGATCAAACCATCAAAATTAGGGAGCAATCCAATGGTCATATTTCAAATTACAGAAGAATCCTACTGAAACTAGGGAACTGAAATCCTGACAGATCAACCAGAATTTGGTATCCATCTCCTCTTACAACCACCACTCACGCCATCTCTCCTTGGGCTCTTTCACACACTTCTTATTTAAGGAGTGCTTCTCTCATTAATTGCTCTCTTGGGGTTTTTTTTCTTATGGTTCTCCCTTCTTCTTGGATCGCACCTTCTTCTGGACAGATTTTCCTGGACAGTATTGCACAGAGATCATTGTCATTGCACCAAGGTTCCATCAACACCATCGAATCACCGTTGAACCTCTTCACCTGTGTTCGTGTCTCCATGGAAGAATATTGTCATTTCTGCCCTTCGTTCATTCACACCATGAGCGGCTAAGTCCCCTTTCTATCCTTAGGCTCAGATGAAGTTTTAATTTATTATTATTTGATTTTTGGTTGTAATGCATACTTGATTGTTTGATGTTAAAGACCCCTTTCCTTGTGGATGATTTTTAATAGTTAAATTAATTTAAAATATTTGTCTCTGTGATTCATTTATTCTATTCAAAAAATGGCATTTTATGTTGATTTTTGGCAAACACTAACGATAACCTTTAACCAATCAAACTAAGCATGCTAAGTGGAAGGTGATAGACGATAGTGCTTGACAGGATAGGTTATGCTTAGGGTGGCCTGAGATTATATTTTTGTAGTTGCAATGGAACTTGTAGTTTCAATGAACCGAAGTATGAACCAAAGATTACGTGATAATACCAAAACGGATTCAAGACCTGAGGATGGTTTCTTCTCGTTTATTCACATACTTTTAATTATCTTACTTAGTTTTAATTTGAATTCTGAATTTTACAAATTTGATTTTCAAAACAATATTAGTAAATTTAGCCTTTTGTTCTCTACGGGTTCGACTGCTTTCTTACCACTATCTCATAGTTTAGTTGGGGTTTATTTTGATTTGTTCACAACGGCGATCAAGAGGATATGTGTTCAGGCATTCCACCTGAAACACTACCTTGGAATCACCACCAAGTACCTGCTGAATCAACACATCAAAAGCTCTGAGTCACAGAATCGATAGCTGAATCCAAAATTCCATTAATAAAATCGAATGGGCTGTCTAGCAATTACATGCACTTATAAAGCTGTAAACCAACAGAAAATATAAGACTCTCTCTAACTGTACGCTTCTGTTGGAGTATCTAACTAACCAAATAACTAAATAATAAAATACATAAAAGACCCCACTAAACAGGAAACTCCCCTCCCTCGCGGGCTATCTTGGAGAGTCATTCCTTAACTCAACCACCATCATAATAGAGATAACCAAACAAAAAAAGGTCCTTTTTCACAGCCAGAGTCTGTGATTGGTGTCCTAATCTATCTTAACAACATAATGGGCAAGAGAACGCTACCCGCAGGCACAGGTACATGCCAATGGGAGGGTGGGCACGCACGAGCATCTTCAGCGTGGGGCAGCACGGTCTTTTTGCACCCACTGTGTCTAGGCGTAGACACACTAGCGGGTAGCATTCTTACTTCTCAACTTGATATAATAACCCACTAAGGCTGGACTTACAGATCCTAATCCAGCCAAGCTCTTACCTTAAAATAGTAAGAAAATAAGAAGAATAAAACTCCTATAAACTAACCCACGATTTGGAGATGCTTTTAAGTGAACCAGAACATGAACCAATTGGGTCAGGTTTGAACAAAAAATTGAACCAAACTGACCAAACCCAAAACTGTAGTCCTTCTTCCTCTCCCATCTACCGGCTGAAAACTGCATCAAGGACCTAAGCTGCTCGATTATGCTCATTTATTTGTATCACAAGTAAACATAACGACATTTACTACTAGTACATGAAAAGCTTCCCCTCCATTCTTAACTAGTAGCGGCAAGCCTAACATATAACAGTACGTTCATCAATTAAATGTTTAGGTCCATATGACGTTATCACTTTACAATAAACTACTAACGGGGTGGACCTGACTATAGCAAGTTTTGAGAATTAGAGGAAGGGGGAGTAATTGTTGAAACTATAGGGGAGGTGCGTGGAATTAGGTCAACTACAGGGGAAGTCTGAGTAATTTACTGATAAGCAATAATAAATCTGAAATTACAAAAATGATCCTAAGTAAAAAGGACAATTCCCTAAAATCTCTACTGAACCAAAATCCAGACTTGGACCTGGTTCTTCTCGGCCTGGGTTTCCAGACTGGGTCCAGACGGCCAATCCATGGGAGTGCTACTGCATCAAATACTCTACAAAGACTCTCTCTCTCTCTCTCTCTTCCCCCTATGGAGGAGGAAGCAAAGCTATTGTCCAATTCAATTTGGCTACAAAGGAAACCCTATCTGAAATTACCAATACACCAGTCTAAATGTTAAGCTCTCTTGTTTAGCAATGAAGTCAATATCACAGTTTGGAAAATTTATGAATCCAATCAGGCTTTTATGTTGTATAGCGTCCTAACAAGACAATACATCGTATTCCATCATTTGAAGGTCAAAGTTGTTGGAAACTAGTCTCCGCCCCATCCAAGGTTAAATCTAAAACATCTAGTACATCCAAAGTGATAAATGTCATGCCTGTCATAAGAAGATGGAAACAAAAGGCAGAATAAGAGGCTAATACATCTTCTTAGACAATTCCATCAAACAAATTACAGAAATAAAAAATAATTTGTTAACGAAATTATGAAAAGCATCTTGACAATATAACAGTACAAAAAAGAAGTGATACAGATAAAACCTATAGGTTTGAGAGTACATGACTCAACAATCCTCAGAAAAAAGCTTACCGGTGTTGATAGGACTCCAGCGCTGGAATCGGAATGGAGAAGACATATTAAGAACAGAGGTTGCAGTCGTACTGTTATGCCTAAATAATGGGAGATAGGGCCTACGGAAGAATCTTAACATCCAATCACCAATGCATGATAAGGCACAGGCTAGAAGTACCAGCGAAATAAACACCAGAACAATAAGAATGGTTGGGCTAATCTTCATTCGGAGTATTCTATAGCTCTGAAGTGGCATTCGAGTTGACAATGACCCCCCAGCTTCCAATAGAGCAACCCCAAGTGTCCAAGTAATACTACCAGAACCAATAAGCACCTGGCTATCTGTAATGTGTAAGCCCTCTCTCAGTAGCAACACAATGTAAGGTACCCTAAAGCAGTATTGTTCTATAAATGATTGTGGTACCACACTATTCCGTGCAACATCCCACGATTTCCCACAGAATTCCTGGCCCTTATCTAATACATCATCGAGTGTGGCTTCTGAGGACAAGTTAAAAAACCGAAACACCACAAAGAAGCCAGACATTGCATAAAACTTCCCATGGGGTCGAGGTAAGCTATCACTCAGAGCACAAGGTTGGAGCTCACAATTAATTCCTGTATTTGAATCTGACCATTCAGACAAATTAACTGCAACTTTTGCAAGCGCACTGCAATCTTCCCACCGTGGAACACCAACAAGGCGGACAGTTATTCCAGGTTTTCCTCCCTCAACAATATTTTCTCCCACCATTAGAGGGCTCCCACTTTCTTGGTTTAATGAAGCACACCGGGAACAGAAGTACTTTTCTGTGTACCCACTCTGCAAGCATGGATGCTTGAGTTCAACCTCTCCATTGATTAGATCGGCATTACTGATTCCTTGAACCGTCTTGAGGAGATATACTACAGATTTGTCAAAGGCTTCATTCAAACCAAAACCCGACAGAGAATAGGCACTAAGCTGATGATTAACAGCTCCTATATTTAAGTTTAAACCAGTCTCACCTTGAACCTGTTCCTTGGTCTCAAAAGTAACCTGCAAGGATGAACCACCCAAATCAAGTGCACCAAATGTTGCTTTTGTTGGTTCTGAACCCAGCATACCCATGTTATAATTAAGAGCTATCCATCCATAATAAGCTTCCTCCATGCCTGTGATAATCCTAACCCTGTCCCTTTGGCACAAAAATGAAGAATTCTCCAATATTGACCAAGCATTGTCAAGAAGCCACTGGGAATCAGAACTTGGAAGTCTACGAACCCCAGCTGTGGCATAAAGAAAGAGTGAGGTACTCTTAAGAGAACTTTTGGGTATTTGCTTCTCTGCCCACCGCAGGAGAGGTTTTATTGCTGCCTTCAAGCCAGATGTATTGTGAACAAGCTTGTCAAACCCAGGCTCAGTTTCCAATCGAAGATATGCACGCCCAAACCGTGCAATAGATTTTCTTTGAGTACCTTCAGGTAATGATCTCAAGATAATAGGAAGATTTCCGTCTTTCTTATGATCAATAGATGATTGATATACATACACACGAGTTCCCGTACTTCCACAATCTAGTACCACATAAAATTTTGATGTTTCTTGAGACCAATAAGTACTTAAATATTTTGCACACAAGGAAAACAGGAAAAATAAAAGAAGTAAGAATATGAGAGCCATGATTACTCGGGTCCATTTCTTCCACACAAATGGTATTCCTGGAAAGGATTTCTCCTTCGATAAACTTGCTCCAGCACTTTCTCTCTGCAAAGCATAAGGCACTTTTCCACGTGATGCAGTCCTGTTGACTACAAGGTCTAGATTTCCTTCATCTGGATCAAGTCCATGATAAGTTGAGAAATCTTGGAGTGATGATGAGTATCGCAAGTTATTCTTTTGTCCACTACCGAATGTACTAAAACCTAGATCTGGACCAGCAGGGGGCAGCAACCCAGATGATGATGATGATCTAGATACAGAACGTGAGGAAGCCATATGACCTGCGGCAGCAGAAAGAACATCGGAAACTTTGCTAAATGCCATTAAACAAGACTGTTCACTGGCTATTAGAATTTCCCTTCACTGTTCACCGGCTATAAGAATTTCCCTTCTCCGTCTTAAAATTTATCGTTGAAGAAAAGGAAACGTTTTTGCTCAGAGAAACATCAGAAGACTGATAGAGAGGCAGAATCAGAGAGTGTTCCCTTTCTCTCTCCAATATGTGTGAAAAGCTTGCAGAAGAGGCAAAGGGCAAGATACAAATGGAACCTGCAATAATTTCATTACAAAATCTAATTAGCCAAATAATAAAGACAAACTCTACTTCACTTCTCAAGGATGGAATGTGATGAATTAACTTATGAATCTGCAGCATCATTTTAAACCTTCCCAAGTCATCCAAAAATAATAATAATAACCTACATCTTGGATATAGTTATATATCCTAGCAGGAATTAAAGTTTAACACACATTGACATTCAGTAGTTTTTTGAGTTTTGTTTAATTTTGTGATGGCAGACAAGCTGGTATGCTGATTCCACTACTTTCCTGATAAAGAATGAAATTTACAACACCACCAATCAATGCTGAAATGTTCAAGTTCTCTAATGAATGTAATGAATACACCCATGATTTTACATTTGGCCAAAAGATATTACAATTCCTCTATCTGATTGTCTCTTTCTCTGTCTCAGAAAAATAGATATTAGACTCTGCTTTTGTGTGCTGTACCTCTAGGATCAAGATCACAATAATCTAATTGGCATCATGATCCATAGCCAATTCACTTAAAGATGATAGTGAAGTAGTAAATGACACTGTAATTGTCTGCAACAACAATCCATTATTATTCTTGTTACAATCCCAGATACCTTGTAATCAAACCAAAAGGAATAGAAAGAAATAAGAGAAGAAGAGAAGAGAGAGGTACAACCGAAGGAGACTCCCAAAAGATGAGAAGAGACCTGAGAATCGTTTGATCGCAGGTTTTCCCTAACCTTAATATTATTTCATAAGAATGAAAATACAAGAATACCCCCAAGACATAAAGAAGTAACCCTATGATGCAGATTCTTCACCAAACTAGGCTTGTTTTATTAGAAATAAGCTTAGGGTTGGGTTGTATACGTGTTGGGCCTTCAGTCCATGTGGTTTGGAGTATATTGGGCTACTTTTATGGGTCTAAACTAGGGGTTCTAAGGTTGCATACGGGATTCAATGATTTGTTTCCTTTTTCTTTAGTTTCCTTTTTAGATGGGGTTATTTAGTTTCTAATTTTCAGTCTTAAATTAGTTTCTAATTTTCAGTCACAAGACTTTCTATTTTGTAAGTTTCTATTTTCAGATTTAGTAACTAGTTGAGTTTCTAATTTTTAGTTTCCTATTTCAGTTTTTGGAAACTAAAGTTAGTTTCTATTTTTATGTAACCCCTATCACTATTATAAATAAAGCTATGGCTCCTTTAATGAGCCACGATTTTTACAATTAAAAAAAGAAGAAGCTTTATGCTGCTGCCGCTGGGTTTTCTCCATGGCTATACCTTTGTGTTTGATCAAGGGTTAGGGATTGGTGTGTGATCCGATCGACACTCTGCGGCGAGAAGTCCGGGTGGGTCTTTTCTTTTCTGGTTCTCTTATTGGATTATCTTCTTCAGCAGTACAGGCAAGTAATCTGAATTTTTCTGCAGAAATTTCTGGGTTAAACTCTCTGTTTCCTATTCTGTCGACCTAGTCTATTTGGAGTTCTAGCCACCCGATGGCTTTGAGTTTCTGGTTGAGTGTTACCCTTGTTGTATGGAAGACTCGATCCAATTTTTAGAGCAATCTGACCAGGGGATTGTCTGATATATTAAATCTTTCAAATCTGGTCGATCTCTGTTCTAACTCACTTCTATCCAGAATTCTGGTTTGATTGTTCCAGCTGTTGATGTATTAAAATTGGTAGCTGCTGTTCATGGTTCAGCCTCTGTTATTGGACTACTAAGCCTCTGTTTTTCCTGGTCTCTATTCAGCTACAGAAATTCTGAAACACTGAGATCGATGGACTGCTGATTATTTATTGTTTTTTGCTGATTTATTATTGCTGGTATATTGGGTTCTTGGTTGTTCTTTGGTTTAAAAGTTCCTGCAGTATTGGGTCTGGTTTGGTTGTCCAAATCCATTCCTACATTAAGTGGTATCAGAGCATGGCTGGGAACAACACCCCCACCCTAGTTTCTTTTATGGAGATGCTACAGACTATGAGGACTGAGATGAAGGCTGAACAGCAAACCTTACGGACTGAATTGAAGGCTGAGTTGAAGGCTGAATTGGATGCCAGGTTGTTGAATGAAGAGACCCCACCCCAACAGCCTACTGGCAGTTCACGTACAACACCCGAAGTGGACACTCCAATGAATGTGGTTACTCAGTTGACTAATAGGAGAGCAAACCCTAATCTGAGAGCACCACAGAGGGTTCCGATGGCACAACCTACTTTTGAAGAGCATGTTAGAGGATACTTTGAGACTGAGCGTCCCGTGCAACAGAGGTATTCTGGAGATTCACAGAAGGTCAAGCTCGATCTGAAGGAGTTTGATGGGAGATATGACCCCCAATTGTTCTATGATTGGGTAGTGGCACTAGACGACTATTTTGACTATTATGAGTTACCCGAGGAACGGAAGATGAAACTAGCTCGTGCTAAGCTAGTTGGGGCTGCTCGTGAGTGGTGGAGGACCTATGAGCTAGAGTTGGAAGACCGTGGTAGAGAACCTACTAGTTGGGAAGAGATGAAGCTTGAATTATCAGATAAATACTTGCCACGCAACTTCAGAGCTCACATACAAGACCAGCTGAACTCTCTTCGTCAAGGAAATATGAATGTTGCAGAATACATGAACAAATTTGATGCACTTTATTCTTGCACAAGCATTAGGAAGAATGAGAAGCAATTACTTTCTCAGTTTCGACTGGGATTACGAACTGAAATTAATAGAGGAATCGGTGTTGCTGATGTGTATACATTGAGAGATTGCTTTGACAAGGCTCTTCGAGCAGAGGAACTTATGGCACAGCCATGTAAAAGGTTTAGTTACCAAGCTGGGGAGGTCAAGAAAATTTTTTCAGCCACTAAACCTAACACTTTAGCACCCCCAAGAGCCACAACTCCTCTATGTGAAGTGAAGATACCTCTATTCACACCAAAAGAACTTGAAGTCAAGGTTCACATTGAAGAGATGGTTCTTGAAGCTTCAAAAACAGAAGGTCAAGTGACAAAAGATTCCATAGAAGACTTCTGCATTGAAGAGAGCATAGTAGACAAGACTGAAGCCGTGGACAATGATGTAGTGGTTGAAAGCACTCCACAACAAGTCTTTGAGATTCATGATGAAAAGGAAGAGTTTGTTCCAATCATTGATAAGAAGGTTACCAACATTGACGACTCTATGCACACGACATTCACAGTTGGTATTGATTCAGAGGTTGAGCATATAGAGTTTGTTATGCCATCATGGTTCTTTGAAGAAAAAGCTCCACACCTTGAAGACTACCTTCCAAAAGTCTACAAGCAACCAGAGTTTTGTTTGGGAATGGTCAAAGCTACTACTGATATGTTGTTTCCCCCTCATCACTGCAAAATTCGGGGACGAATTTTTTCAAGATGGGGAGAGTTGATGCAGTTTAGTTTCCTAAATAGGCTTGTTTTATTAGGAATAAGCTTAGGGTTGGTTTTTTCTGTGTTCCTTCCTATCGGCCTAGTTTTTTTTGGAGAACCAGCCATCCGATGGCCTCCATATTTTGACTGAAGGATAATCCTATCCAGAGGAAGGATCGATCCAATTTTGGGGTCAATCAGACCACTGGATCTGCTGAAGTGAACTGTCAAGCAATTCTGGTCGATTGTCAAAACCTGCACAGATTTAGATTCTGTTTTCTGTTCTGTGTTACTGTGACATTCTGGACTATTAGCATCTGTGATCTGAACCTACTGGAGGTGTTATATTGTTATTAAAATTTCTGGTTTAATCCTAAGACTGCTGCTGATTTATTTCGCTTCTATTTACTGTTCATTGAGATCGTTTATCAATTCTGGTTTGTGGCTGAAGTCTGATTTTCTGCTATAAGTTTGCTATTGGTTTTGGTTGTTCTTAGTTTAAAAGTTCCTGCAGTTTGGGGCTGGTTTGACTTGTCAAATCCATTCCTACATTACCCTAACTAAAAGTATTGGGCCGATAGGATAGAATCTATCGGTCCAGGGAACTAGGGATTAGCGTCAATCTCAACACTCCCCCTCAAGCTGGAGCATACACATTACCCATGCTCAGCTTGGTACAACTATTACGAAAACTAGAAGCAAACAAAGACTTAGTGAACATATCGGCCAACTAATCTGACGAAGGAACAAAAGAGGTCTCGATCAGCTTCTTCAGAACAGCATCACGAACAAAATGGCAGTCCACCTCTATGTGCTTGGTCCTCTCGTGGAGGACCGGGTTGCTAGCAATGTACACCACAAGTTGGTTGTCACAATACATCTTCATAGGCTTGGTCACGGGAAATCTCAACTCCAAGAATAAAGACCGTAACCACATCAACTCAGCAGCGTGGTATGAGCCATAGCTCTGTATTCTACTTCTGCACTGGATCGGGCAATGGTAGTCTACTTCTTACTATGCAAAGTAACCAAATTACCTCCAACAAATGTACAATAGCCCGTAGTAGATCTCCGATCACTAGCAAAACCGGCCCAATCAGCATCAGAATAATCAACTAGTTCCATATGTCGATAAGGACGATAGATCAGCCCCTTTCCAGGAGCACCCTTCAGGTAGCAAAGAACACAGACAGCAGCATCCCAATGAGCTTTCTAAGGAGACTGCATGAACTGACTAAGTACTCCAACGGCATAGGAGATGTCCGGACATGTCACAGTAAGATATATCAACTTGCCGATCAAACTCCTGTATTGATGCACATCCTGGAGGGGTTCGCCATCATCAGCCCCAAACTTCTGGTGAGGATCCATAGGGATATCAACAGGTCTGGAAGCAAGCATACCAGTATCAAATAAAAGGTCCAGCACGTATTTCCTTTAAGATAGACTGATCCCTTTCTTGCATCAGATCGCCTCAATCCCAAGAAAATAATGAAGTTGACCCAAGTCCTTGGTCTAAAAGTGTTGCTGAAGAGAAGCTTTCACTTCAGAAATTCCTACCTCATCATTATCAGTAAGTATAATATCATCAACATAAACTACCAAGACAACCAGTTTATCACCTCTGCGATGAACAAAGACAGAATGATCAGAATAACACTGAGAAAATCCACAAGTAACTATGGTAGCACTGAACTTGTCAAACCATGCCCGAGGGGACTGTTTAAGGCCATAGATAGCCTTGTGTAAGCAACACGCACGACATTTATTCTCTCTCTGAGCAACATAACCAGGAGGTTGCTCCATATACACCTCTTCCTGTAAATCACCATACAAAAAAGCATTCTTGATGTCCAACTAAAACAAAGGCCAATCAAAGTTGACAGCAAGAGAAATAAGTAGACGAACAAAGTTCAATCTAACAACCGGGGAGAAAGTTTCAAAATAATCAACTCCATATGTCTGAGTATACCCCTTGGCAACCAGACGAGCTTTCAACCGCTCAACAAAGCCATCAGAGTGATACTTAACAGTGTACACCCAGCGACACTTCACCAAATCCTTACCAGGAGGTAAATCTACCAGACTTCAGGTACCACGACTCAAGAGAGCATCCATTTCTACATCCATGGCAGCTTTCCATCCAGGAATAGTCAGAGCATCATCATAGGTACGGGGAATAGGGGTAGTAGAGAGTGACAAGGCAAGACAATGGATGGGAGAGGGAAGATGAGACAAGGAAACAAAGTTATCAATGGGATACACAACCATAGATTTTTTAGTGCAAGAACGTGTACCTTTCCTTTGAGCAACTGGTAAGTCATCAGACGGAGGAGGAAGAGCTTCACCAGAGAAAGGCAGCAGTGGAGGAAGTGAATCATCTGGAGTATTGGTTTCTCCACTCAGTTGTCCAACCTTCTTCTTGCGCTGACAAACCTGTAGAGGAGGTGAATCACTGGCACTGGGCACATCAGGGAAGGGTATGAGAGATGGAATGGATTGAGGAGATGGAGAAGTCCACTCTATACCAGACTGGGACACCTGAGGAGAAAAGAATGATGTGCCTTCAAAGAAAGTCACATCGGCACTAACAAAGTTCCTGTCAGTAATGGGGTCATAGCACTTATACCATTCCTGAGTACGTGAATAACCCAAAAAAATGCACTTAGTAGACCTAGGAGACGGTTTATCTACTTGCACATGCAAATTATAGACAAAACACACAGCTAAAGACTCGGGGAGGAATAGGAAAACTTGGCAAAGTAGGGAACATAATAGAAAAAGGGGATTTATCTGAAAGCATTGAAGATGGCATGCGATTAATCAAGTGACATACAGTTAAAACCCCCATCACACCAAAAATGCTTAGGAATATGCATATGAATCATAATAGCACTGGCTACCTCGAGTAGATGTCGGTTCTTGCGCTCTGCTACCCCATTTTTCTGGGCAGTATAGGTGTAACTAGTTTAGTGTATCATCCTATGGTTGGCATAAAAATCATAAATATCAGTTTGAGCATATTCTAAAGCATTATTAGGACGAAAATTCTTAATCAAAATGCCAAACTGAGTTTTTATTTCATTATAGAATTGCTGAAACACAAATAAAAATTCAGATCTGTCCTTTAACATGTAAAGCCATATAAGGCGAGAATGATCATCCACAAAAGTCACAAAATAACAAAAACCAAATCTATTACTAACTCTGCAAGGACCCAATACATCATAATGGACTAAGGAAAATAAAGACGGACTACGAGACACAGCAAGATGGGAAAAACACACGGTGATATTTTCCCAACTCACAGGTCTCACATTCTAACCTAATCACAGACTTAAAACTAGGAAATAAAAGTTTCAACCTACCTAAAGATAAATGTCCTAAACGACAGTGCCATTGGAAAGGAGTCACATCCCCAGCAATAGTACCAGCAGCAGCAAAAGAAGTAGAACCACATTTGAGATAATATAAACCATCTTTTTCACGCCCTCCACCAATCATATTCCTCGTGTGAAGATCCTGAAAAACACAGTAAGAAGGAAAGAAGGTTACTGAGCAATTTAATGAGCTAGTTAACTGGCTCACAGAAAGAAGACTTAATGGGAATTGTGAAACATGTAACACAAAAAAATTCAGTGAGGATGTGGGTGATATAATACCATGACCGAGAACCGGTGTAGAAGCACCGTTGGTAAGAATAACATATGTAAAATTGATATTAGAAGAAAAGGTTTCAAAAAGTGATGACTTACCAGTCATAAGGGCAAAAGCACCTGAATCAATGACCCAGGGGGTAGAGATAGTGGTAAAAAGGGTTGAGGTACCTGCATGAGCTAAGGTGGCAGCAAATGTAAACCCACCATTAGATGTATTAGAGAATGCCTCGATAGTGTGCAAGCACCGGAGCAACTAATTGATGTCATCATGCAGACTAGTAGATAAACTCCTGAAGTTCTCGATTTAGCATCAACGGAAGACACTATGTCAGTACCATCAGCTGACACTGCATGATTAGCTAATTGGGTTGCCCACTCTGGCTTGCTATGCTTTGCCCAGCAAGTCTCAATACTATGGTTGGGCTTCCCGCAATAAGTGCACTAGCAGGCTGCACGATCAGAAGGTTGTCCCCTAGAACCTCGACCAGCTGATCCATAACCCCCCCACTACCGCAACCGCGACCTCGACCACATCCAAGGTTGGCAAGGGAAGGCAAAATTGTCTTTGGAAGACTGATCAAATTTAGTTGATGAAGTGATACACTGCAGTTGCGAATAACTATCATTCAGAGTAGGAACAGTATTGCCTGTAAGAAAATGGCCCTTCACTGCCTTCAAATCATTATTCAAACTAGCCAAAAATTTGGAAACAAAAAACTCATTCCGCTGAGCCTTCAATTTGTCAATGTCTGTGGTCAAGGGCTGGAAAACATTAAGTTCTTCAACCATTCCCCTGAAAGTACTACAATACTCTGAAAGAGATCCGTCAGACTGGCGAAACGATTCTCATAAATATCATAAATACGGGTCATGTTCTTTTCTTGAGAGTAAGTTTCTTTCAAATCGTTCCATACTCCCTTTGCAGTAGAGTGAGACATAACATTGGCAGCGACATCTGGTTCTATACTATTCCATAACTAGATTAAAATCAAAGCATTCTCCTTCATCCATTCATCATAACCCTTATCAGATGATGAAGGAGAATCAGAAGTAGTATACTTAAGTTTATCTTTGGCCATAAGGTAAACCTTCACAGATTGAGCCCAAAGTAGGTAATTCGAGCTTCCCTTGAGCTTAATAGAAGTAATTTGGACATTGACAATGTCCGAGGCAGATGCAATAGTCACAGAGGTAGTAGACTTGGTATCAACTATGAGAACCAAAAATAAAGTAGACAAATAGAGTCATCAATATTTGGCTTTCTCCAAAAAAACTTCACCCAAAAATACCAAGAAAAATAGCAAACCAACCTGAACCACAACGACTGGATATCATCTAGCTTTCACCCAAGAGACCCGGGTTCGATAAAAAAAAAAAAGATGGTTGTGGTTCAAATTCTTTAAATCTTCAGCATAGTACCAATAGAGCACGATCCATACACCAAATGAATCACTCCACGTGATTTTATCCATAGTAGATGCATCAATAGGTGGCTGCACACCAGAAGATTTCAACACAAAACCGAGATCAACAGGGAGGATTTTGAAAAGTTTGATTTGATTACAGAGGCTCTGATACCATGTTACAATCCCAGATACCTTGTAATCAAACCAAAAGAAAAAGAAAGAAAGAAGAGAAGAAGAAGACAAGAGAGAAGAGAGAGGTACAACCGAAGGAGACTCCCAAAAGATGAGAAGAGACCTGCGATCTTACCAGAATCGTTTGATCGCAGGTTTTCCCTAACATTAATATTATTTCATATGAATGAAAATATAAGAATACCCCCAAGACATAAAGAAGTAACCCTAACCAAAAGTATTGGGCCGATAGGACAGAATTGACCCTATCGGTCCAGGGAACTATCGGGATTAGCGTCAATCTCAACAATTCTAAAGAATTAAATCTTCAATGCATTTTTTCTGTCAAATAAATCTTCATGCTGTTGAAGACCACAGATTGATACATGTCTCAATTTTTTTACATGAATAAAAATATATAACCATAAGAGAAAAGAATATACAAAGGAAGAGAAGTAAAAGGGGCGGGGGGGAGGGCTTAAATCAAGCCAACAAAGCAAAAGCAACAACACAAAACAAAGAAGCCAAAAGGGCTACAAAGATATCACCTGGGGGGGAGGGGAAGACACTGTCATTATTATAGGCCAAAGCCACTGGACAATGAATCACTTTTCCCATGTTCATTTTTACTTTTCTTTCATGACACAGAACATTTAAGGATAAAGTTCATGCTGTTGAGTCCTAGTACGTGGACCTTCATGATTGTTATCCCTACATAGAAGATCAACTAATCTTTTTCTTTTTCTTCATTTTTTTCTATAAGAAAAAGAAATCTTCCCAGAAAACCAAATCCAAACATAAAATCCTACGTACTGTATATATCATAGACATAATTTACGTAATGCGCATGCCAATATATATTTGGAAAAGCAAGGGAAAAAGCTGCAACAGTAGAGAGTAAAAGGGGAACAACCTCAAGTACAAAGTGATGCTAGTATAGTTTGATCTACATAAGCAAACTATTGAAGTTGCAGAATTCATTGAAAGTGGATGACAAATTCTTAGAATTGGTGTCTACAAATGTCCTGAAATTTTGCTCAACATTACATCTCTTGGTGCTAAAAAAATACAGACAATCTATAAATGTTTGTTTTATAATGCAAATCACGTGCAATGCTCACGGTTGTGAACCTACACATGACCAAAGTTGGTCACACCCCCCACATAGACACACTAAGGCTGTGTTTGGTATGCATTCCCATTCTAAGAATGAAGATCACAGATTTGACTGAAATGTATTCTTAATTACAGAATGCTCACACTTGTTAGACATTTCAACAAACAATTTGTAGCAAAAATCTCCACTACCCGATATTGAGATCGAAAAAAAAAATTGCACAGTATCAACATTCGTTGATTCGTCGCTGTGTAAGGGTTACGTTCTGCTTGAAATTAGTGAACAGGTGTGGAGTCAGATCGGAGCAGTGCTTCACTGTTGGTATGCTCTGGATTCCAGCAGTGCATGAATATTAATGACGACCATGATAATCATAGAATGGTGAAGGATTAGAGTCATTATGAGGTTTGAAAAAAAAAATTTAAGCAATGAAATCCATCAAGCCTCGAACAATTTTCAAAATCAAGCAGTGATTATCCAATGAAGACACAAAGCGACAGATTTTAATGGAAACGCTTACTTGGAACTAGGGTCTCAGAGGACAAGTTTGTGGGTACTAAAACAGCGAATGATCTCTAGGCCTCTCCCAGCCTCCTTCTTGAGGAAGGAAGCGATATGGAGGCAAACGATGGTATGAGGATCCATTAGCACAGGCCATACTTGCGATCGATCCAGCATAGAGTCCTGGGTCGCCACTGGCAACACCACCTGGTGCATCGTTAACCACCTCATCAAACACATCGCTACCCCAAAACAACTCGTGACTCCAGCAAGAAACATCCGTCATCGCTGCTCACAATGCATGTGACCTCATTTCCATCGTCTTTTCCAACGAGTTCGAGGATCTCACACACTAGGTCGCTCGCCTGAGAGAGAGAACAGAGTACTGTGAGGGTAGCGGCCGGAGATGGTGATGTCTCTCTTCTCTTGGGGGGGGAAAAGGACTTGCATCCCATCCTCTCCTCTCTTTCTCTTTCATGTGAGGGGAGGGGTTCGTGTCGTGTGTGCTTTGCTTGCAGGCCCCGCACTGCCGTATCGCCGCTCAGAGATGCGTGGAGGCCTATTTCGCAAAAGTGTGAAATTCGTTATTTGAGACGGGGGTTTGATGATGGTCCAATACGGGGATCAGGATCATACAAATAGGGGGTTTGGAGTCGCCACCTAGGATTATGGGCCTGGGACCCGGGGGTGGGCCCAATTCCTAAGAAAAGGGCCCGAAATTTGGTCTGGTCCAGAGATTTATGGTAAGTGTCAAGTTACAGAATTGGGAAGGTGTTAAGCACCCAATCTGCCCGGTTTAACCGGTCTTCCTACTAGATGCTTAAGAACGAACATTTTCCACAATTATTACTATTCCATATGCATGGCTAAGTTATCACACCTATATACATTAATATATACACTAAAACAAGGTCTATATAAAGTCTACATTATGACAAGTTGGTTGAGAAATTATACTTGAACTTAACCCTTGTTTCAAGTCAAGAGGGGTGAGCCCCTAATTATTACCGACTCGGACTGTCTTTCGGATTCTCCTGGCTCAAGGGAAGATGGTCTTGACCTCCAACTTCCTTCTTGAGAGATGTTGATTGTGATAGTATTCGGACAGGGTTCCAACTAGGAATGGTTACTTTCGGATTTGGATTTGGATTTGGATTTGGATTCGGACAGAGCTTCGGCTAGAGAAGGCTATTTTCGGATTTGGATTCTGACAGAGCTTCTGTTAGGGAAGGTTATTTCCGAGCTTAGGCTGAGGTGGCACTCTGGCAGAGCTTCGGCTGGGGATAGGCTAGGGGAGGACTAGGCTGAGGTGGCACTTCGGTAGAGCTTCCGTTGGGAATGGCTATTTCTGGAAAGATTCCAGGGGCACTCAGACAGGGCTTCCTCTAGGAACTGCTATTTTTGGAAAGAAACAGATTGACCTAAAAACGGATTAAAGATCCCTAAAGGTCCGAAGAACACTTTGAAGATCCGAATAGAGTTTCGGATCTTGATAAAGATCTCTCCGTAAACCCGAAGAACCTCAAAGGGGGGTTTCTACTTTGGGTAAAACTAAAGAACACTCACAGGAGGGGGTTGAAGAACATACTACTTTTGGCAAAACACTAAATCGGACTAAGAACTTGGATTGAAGATCTTCAAAGTCCCGAAGAACACTTCGAAGAACCGAACAAGATTTCAGATCTTGACGAAGATCGCTTTGAAGACCCAAAGAAAATCAAGAGGGAGAGGGGAGGAGAGTTTCACTACAAGGGAGTGAGGTGGGGTTTTGGTATGTGAAATCCAAAGGAGGGGGTATTTATAGGTTTTTCCAGCCAATAGGAAAGGGGGAACCTCTCCGTCCGTCGGACAAAAGAAGGTTTCTTGCCTAAAGTGGGGGGAGTGGACCTTTATACACTGGGTGAAAGAGGGGTTTGGACCAAAATGGGTGGGGGAAGGTTTTTGTCCAATGGGTAAAAAGTGGGTTCTTGGGAGAGAGAAACACTAGCAAAAAAGAGATTTTTTTGGCTTCAAGTGGGTGAAGGGGGAATCCCCTAGCCTACCAGGCCAGCGAAAGAACAATCTTGGCCGTTGTCTGTGGCGCGAATGATTGGGCCAAAGTGCATGGGACAGGGTCATGGGTGTGCAGCGAATGGCACGCAGGTAGTGGTGTTGTACCATGGCACGGGCAGCAACTGGCAAAGGGGGCACGGGTATGGGCCATGGATGGGAAGGTTGGGCAATACATGGTGCGCAGGTATGTGCAGGCTGGCTTGCTGGCCAGCGCGCTCATGCACTGGCTGGCCTGTTGGCCAGCACACAGATGTGTGTGCTGATGTGTGTGCTGGCCTGTGCGCTGGCCCCGTGGGTCTGCACAAGCATATGGCATGAGCACAGGCCAGTGCCCACGTGGTGTGGGTTTATGCCCGTGTAGGCGAGAGATGAGGGGTGGGGCACAGGCAAGGGGCATGGGGTGCAAGCCTATGCGACGCATGCGCAGGTAGGCTGGTGTGAGCGTCAGCCTGAGGCGCACGGGCTGGTGCAGGGGTGGGGGTGCGGGCTGCGGGCTGCGGGGGCATGGGCTGCGGGGCGCAAGGGCCCGAGCCTATGCTTGGGGCGTGGGCTAGGGATGTATGGCTGGTGTATGGCTAGTGAGTAGGGGCTTGGCTTGGGTGGTGCATGGTAGGTGCATGGTAAGTGCATGGCTGGCGGGCAAGGGCTTGGCTTGGGTGGTGCATGGTAGGTGCATGGCTGGTGGGCAAGGGTTTGGCTTGGGTGGTGCATGGTAGGTGCATGGCAGGTGCATGGCTGGCGGGCAAGGGCTTGGCTTGGGTGGGAAGCATGCACTGCAACCCATGGGCAGCAGCCATGCAATGGGCTGCTGCCATGGGCAGCAGGCATGAGCTGTAGCCATGGGCAGCAAGCACATGTGCGGGCTGGCCTAGTGGCCAGCGCGCGCAGCGGACGTGATAATGGGTTTTTCTGGTGAAGATTACGGGAGATCCGTTGGTCCGATTTTAGCATGCCATATATCATCGGAATCGTATTTTGGACCCCTTCTCTCCTGCGTGGGGTTTCCAGGGTTTTAGGTAGGGGACATTTTCATCATCTCTATTAATCGAAAGTCGAAAGCTAAAAGCCGAAAGTCGGAAGCCGGAAGCCGAAAGCCGGAAGCCGGAAGCCGGAAGCCGGAAGCCGGAAGCCGGAAGCCGGAAGCCGGAAGCCGGAAGCCGGAAGCCGGAAGCCGGAAGCCGGAAGCCGGAAGCCGGAAGCCGGAAGCCGAAAGCCAAAAGCCGATAGCCGAAAGCCGCATCTAAAATCCCTATTTCATCATAGCCGAAGGAGAGACAAAATTAGGTGTCTGCAGAATGCCCCTCTTTGGCCGAGGCCTGTGCCAACGGCCGAAGGACAAAGAAAAGAACGACCACATTTTGTCACCCAGAGCATATACTGCCGTCTTCTTGCTTATTTATGACGGAGTTGAAAAATACAACAGATAATATCTTAAAGTCTTAGGACTTACCTGGGCTACCAATTGTGGAAAGGAATTCGCTACTCTTCTAAACCTGCAAAAAAGGTTAGTACTTTGATCTTTGACTCTTCCTTAGCTGGGCTTCACATATGCCAGTTAAGGGAAAATGGTCTCCATGTTGGGTCTTTTGAACCAATTTGGACTATCTGGGACTGGTGGTTACAGGACAGGAATTCACTGCTCTTCCAGTCTTGCAATAAATAAAAATACTTGATTTTTGGATTTTCATTAGCTGGGCTTCACATGTGCCAGTTCAAGGATTATGGTCTCCATGCTGGGACTTTTGAACCAATCTGGACCATTTAGTCTTCCAGGCGGGTTCTTTCAAACCGGGCTGGGCTATCTGGTATTGTCAATTATAGGAAAGAAATTCACTGCTCTTTCAACCTTGTGAAAGACACAAATATTTGATTCTCTACTTTTGATTTGAGCTTTGAATTTTGATGCTTGATTTAGAATCTTTTTTTTTAGGGGGGTGAAACGAATTTTTTTTTATAAACTTGTTCTTGGAGTTTTTCACCTTGCTCTTGAAGTTCTTGAAGATCTTCATCTTGTTCTTGAAGTTCTTGAGGATTCTTCATCTTGTTCTTGAAGGAGGATTCATTTGCAGAATTTGATATTCTTGTGGGCTTTTGTGCAATTTTGGAAACTTTCAGGGGCTTCTTGTAATTTCAAAAAGTTTTTGGGCCTTCTTTCAATTTTCAGAAAATATGACTGATAGGAGAAAAAGAAAGACTTTGCGAGAAGTCTAGCTTGAGAGTTGCAGCAATCCTTCATGCAGGGACGAGGGCTTGGCCAACTAGTACTCCGGGCAGACCCTTCATAACAGTCGGAATCACATCTGCAACTCTATATGGGGTTCTTGGGTAAGTCTTTATATTGTATTCATTATTTTGATTATCTTTTATTTTTGTTTTGTCTTTCTTTCTATGCTGTTTTGCTTCTTTTTTTTTTTTTTTTTTTTTTGCATTTATTTTTCCATTTTTTTTTCCATTAGCATAAGGGGAAAGAACCACCAACCTTGGCCTCGTATGGCCATCTGAACATGGTTCAATCCTGGCATAAGATGCTACCTCGTAGAGTAAAGCAGACAGTTGATGCGTCATACCAAGGCCGGCTAGCTTTGGTAGAGACCCGAAAGTTTAACCCCAGCACGGGTGGGAGCCCTCATGAAGCGGTGGTGGCCGAGTACTCATTCTTTCCATCTTCCTGTTGGCGAGATCACCATCACACCCTTGTGCTTCTATGCTTTGACAGGCATTCCATTTGGGAGTAGATCCATGACCCTACCTAGGGCTCCGACTGTCCAGGAGTTCGCAGACCTGACTGGCATCACCATTGTGGCCGGTCAGACACATCCGCCTAGGGGAGATTAGTGCCCGATGGTGGAAAGTCGGCCTGGGGGAGAACCCAGGTAACATCTCAGGTGGCCCGTTCCTTCTTGCTGTTTGTTGTGGGTCAATGCCTCTTCAACGACCTCCAAAGGGGAGTGGATATCCGTCTGGTGTACTTCCTTCGAGATCTTGGTACAATAGACTCTTGGGACTGGGGTGGGGCTGCCTATGCATATCTCCTGCAATCCCTAGATCTGCTGTCCTATAGAGACAGGGGCCTCAAGGGGGCAGGCTTCATTATTCAAGTAACTTTCCTTCTTGTACCCATTTCTTTTCATTCATTTGGATTGCACTTTTTTACTTTAATTTCTTGAAACAGCCTTGGTGCTTTGAGCACTTGGGGACCATAGCTCCCAAACTGAGGGACCCTAAGGCATTCTTCTTCCCTGTAGCCACGAAGTGGGGAGATAATCAGGTGCTCAAGGCGACGCCATCCTCCGGGGACCACCACTCGTTCTCTTTTGAACGATCTCACACTGATATTCCTTTCATCTTCTGCTGTACTTACTTCTCCTTGGTTTCGCAGGTTACTTAGAGACCATTCCATGACCTTGTATTTCCAAATCTCGAAAGATTAGCCTTGGTTAAGCACTTATCAGAGCACCGAGTCCTTTTTCAGGGAATATGGGGTCATGCCTGGTATTTAGGAGAGAGAGTAGTACCCCAGTGGTCGGATATCGAGCCACACCCTCCTCCCGGTCTTCCTCCACCCACTATACATTGCCCAGAGATCATCCTAGCAGACGAGATGGAGCATTTGGCTGGCGGAGTATGGGATGACTCATTTCTGGATCAGGATAGGGACTACGGAGCCTTCCTGGAGGAGACAATATGCACCCCTCTTGGTCCTGATGGTCCAGTGGTATGTTACCCTTTCTTGAGTATTTCCTTCAAATCCCTTGCTATTCTAGTCTTGACTGATGTTCTTTCAAGGGAGAGAGACGTGTAGATCCTTCTGCTATTTGGTCACATGCCAGTGCTACCGATCCTTCACAAGCAGGACACTCTACCAATGTCGGCCGGTCTCTCAGGGTTGCTAACATCCCCTTTCGTGGCTTCCCTGCCTAGACCTATCCCTAGTCTCCCTCATCTTCTGGAGCCAAACACAGATGTAGACGCTTCCCTTGGGCTGCCTATTCCTTATGATTATGTGAGTATTTGATCATCCTCCAATTAACTCTTGATTTCCTCTGACTGATATGCTCTTTCTCAGGTGTCCCCGGAGGTCTATGCTAAGATTAGGAGGATGCACTACGGCCTATACGGGGTGATAGTTGCCAAGGATAGGGAGATTGCACGGCAGGACGCATTGATTCAGGACCTGACCCAGAGGCTGGAGTAGGCTGGAGTAGGCTGGACTAGCATCTACGGATTCCCCAGCGCTCCATGAGGATGGTTCAGAGTACAGCTCAGATGACGACTTTTGACTTATAGGGATTTGTTTTTGCATTATTGAAAACACAAACATATGGATATTTTCTTTCTTTTCCCCTCCCCTTGTTTGTTCATTTTATTTCAGCATCTTATGAAAACTTACTTTTGGCACAAAGAAAATTTCTTTTCCTTTTTTTTTTTTCTGTTTGCTTGCAATGTTCATGCATAATCAATTCCATAACTCAAGTCATAATTAGAATAATTGGGATTACACGAGAATCCAAATACTTCCTCATTCTATTAACAAGTGAATCATATGAAAAGGAGAACAATGTTCCTACCACAGGTGGGATAGGTGAGTAATAAAATGGGGAGACAATTCTTGAGGTGGGTGAAAGTTCACTAACTCTTCTGGATCTGTCTCCTCGAGTCCATATTGTCGGTTGATGTACATAGGCAAATAAAAGGATGTGTGAGTCAATCCCATCAACCTGACATAATCGTAACCAAGGGTCTTCATAAAAAAATCTTCTTGCAGCCTCCCTGGGCACCTCCATGTGATATCTTGCATAGTCCTTTCCTGCAGGTACTTCTCCCAATCAGTGAAAAGGTTGAATTCTGGAACTTCCCTCTTATCCTGGTAACAAAGAACTTCGAGTGGGCCTCCTTTTAATGGCTTGGTTAACTTCAGTTTCTCAAGGAGCCAAATATGGAAAATAGCAGGACTCCCTTAATAATGATCTAGTCTGAATCTATGGCCATGGCTCATGTCATCGAATCCCTTGACTGTTTCTGCAAGAACCGTAGGGATGATGTCACCTCCCTTCAACTGTTTTACTACCTCAATCAGAATCGACGGTGCACCACGTCAGGGAGTGCGGAGAACATAACGAGCTATCATGCAAAGTAAATAAGCATCCTGTGATCTCTGTTGATGGATTCCTCCCATTGGTAGATATTGGATGAAGATCTGGGCCACCTTCAAAAAGTCAATCTTCCCATACCTGACAAATTGCTTCACTTCCTCTTCTTTCCATCTAAAGAAGTCCTGAATTTCCTCCGAGTAATCTTTCTTCGAAGATGGGTGGAGCAAACTACCTTTGGGCGGAGATAACATACAAACCCGGAATTCTTCGAGAGTTGGGTAGATCTCTACTAATCCAAACCGAAATACATGCAAGTTGGCATCCCAGTGTTGAGGCACCTGTCGGAGTAATTGGTGATGTAGCTTCACACATCCAATCCGGCTGAGAAATGACACATTCATGGAATCCAGCAATCCTGGCGCCCTCATGCTCATGTCCAATGTCCATTTCCTCAACATCTCATCCAATGAGCTCATGACTTTTCTTGAAACCATTACAAACAAGAGATATTCGATGATTTATCAAAGCGTTACTCATTAGCTAAGTCTCAGCCAAGCCTTTACCACTGTTGCATTAAGCTATTTATTTATTTATTTATTTTTTACTGATCAAGGGTGGAGAATAAACTGACCTTGATAAACTGGTGCCGGGTGGCAACTTTTGGGGGGATAGAATCCTGGATGAGAAGTGACGGACCAATGGGTGGATGACAAATACTTAATGGCCTTTCATGCCAAATGGCAATTTTTGGGGGACAAACTATGATGATCTTTTAAGATACTTTGATTATTAATCAAGGAACCAATTTATTGCCTTTAGATGGTTGAGACCGCACTTGCACATGTCAAATTTCCTACGTATCCTTCGAAAGGAATCAGGTCTAGCATAGTTTAGACTATTCGCCCTTTCAGACATAATATTTCTTAAGTTGATCCATACTGACCAGTCCGGGTATTTCTTCGCCATTGTGGTCTATGAGTTTCATAACTTTGCCTGGTAGAATTTCTTTGACGGTGAATGGGCCGCTCCAATTGGGCCTAAATTTTCTTCTTAGGTTATGAATTGGGGCTCTTTGTTCTCAAAGAACAAGTTCGCCTTCTTTTATGTGACGAGGCTTCACATTCTTGTTAAAGGCCCTGGCCATTCTCAGTTGATATTTCTTCAAATTATCCATGGCTTTTATGCCCCTTTCATCAAAAAAGTTGAGCTCGTCATGTCTGGCTTTCACCCACTCTCCTTCAGGTAGCTGACTATCAAGAAGCACCCTTAGGGATGATACCAGGATTTCCACGGGTAGAACCGCCTCAAGCCCATATGCTAAAGAGAAAGGGGTGGCCCTCGTCGAGGATCGTACAAAAGTCCTATATGCTCATAAGGCAAGGGGTAACTTATCAGCCCAATCCTTGTGTGTTTCTTCCATTTTCTGCAGGATGACTTTGATGTTCTTGTTAGCTGCTTCCACTGCCCTATTGGTCCGTGGCCTGTAAGTGGTAGAGCGATGTCTTCTGATACCGAACTTTGTGTAGATTTTGTTGGTCTTACCCCAGAAATGGGATCCTTGATCTGATATCAATTCTTGAGGTACTCTATATTGCGCAATGATATTTTCCTATACGAATTTGGCTACCTTAGCAGACGTGAGAACTACATAGGACTGAGCTTCCACCAACTTGGTGAAATAATCTATGGCTACCAAGATGAACTTGTGACTATTGGATGCTTCAGGGTTGACCTTTCCAATGATGTCGATGCCCCAAGTGGAGAATGGCCAAAGTGAACTGAGCGAATGCAACTCTATTGGCGGGATGTGTATGATGTTAGCAAATATCTGACACTTGTGGCATTTCTTGACAAAGTCCACACAATCTGCTTCCATTGTGTTCCAATAGTATCCCAACCTGAGAATCTTCTTGGATAACATCTTGGCATTTATGTGGGGTCCACAAAGACCTTGCTGAATTTCCTCCATGATGGTTGTAGTTTGTTCTTCATCTACACACAACTGTATTCCGTCATAGGATCTCTTGTATAACAGATCCTCTTGAAGAATAAACTAGGTGGCATATCTTCTCAGAAACTACTTTTCTCTGTCAGTTGCTTCAACCGGGTACTTCCTTTCCCTGATGAATCCACTATGTGAGCGAACCAAGACCGACCATCCATAGTGAGAGAATTCACCGAATTCTGATAAATGAGCCTGCTTCTTTGTTCTACCAAGAATGGTCGGACCCTAGCCATAGGGTTGCATTCTACCATGGAAGCCAAGGTTGCAAGGGCATCAGCAAACCTGTTGTTATCCCTCTGGAAGTATTTGAACGAGATCTTCTCAAATTGTTCAACCACCTCTTCCAGATGTTTTTGATATGGCTTCAACTTTTCATCTCTAATTTTCCACTTTCCTTGCGTCTGACAAAGGACAATGGATGAATCTCCATACACCTTGATCCTTTTAACCCCAATGGTCAGGGCAGTTTCTAGTCCCAAAGCACAAGCTTTATACTCAACAATGTTGGTACAGGGGAAGTCGAGGCGGAATAACGAAGGCAAATACAGACCGTCAGGAGTGACAAGCAATATTCCCGCACCACATCCCTTTTGATTGGCTGCTCCATCAAAGAATAACTGCCATTCATTAATTGTGTCTTTTTTATCTATTGTAGCAATTCCTTCATCGGGAAAGGCATCATCCAAGGATCTTCCATCTTCTGTGGAATGGGCTGCCAAATGATCGGCTATGGCCTGCCCTTTCTTTTGTCTCCTTCTGGGCTAACAAAGAGCCTATGGAACATTCTCCTACAGACAGATATAACAGAAGCGGTTCTCCTTCCACCGGCGGTGTCAATACTGGTGGGTTCATGAGGTATCCCTTGATCTTGTCAAAAGCTTGTTGGCATTGGTCATTCCATCCGTGGGCTGATCCTTCTTTAGCAGCTTGAAAATTGGTTCACATATTGTACTCAATTGAGCTATAAACCTACTAATATACTAGATATGACCCAGAAATCCTCGTATTTGCTTCTCAGTCCGTGGTGTGGGCATTTCTTGAATTGCCTTGATCTTGATAGGGTCGACTTCAATGCCTCTTTCACTCACCAAAAAACCTAACAACTTTCCAGTTGTTGCCCCAAATACACACTTCTGAGGGTTCAACTTCAGCTGATACTTCTTGATTCTTTCAAAGAAATGCCTTAACGCAGGAATATGCCCCTACCAATCTTTTGACTTCACTATCATGTCATCCACATAGACTTCCACATCTTTGTTCATCATGTCATACAATATGGTCGTAGCTGCTCTCTGATAAGTGGTCCCGGCGTTCTTCAGCCCAAAAGGCATCACCTTGTAACAATAGGTTCCCCACAGAGTGGCGAAGGCTGTCTTCTCACAATCTTCCGGGTGCATGCTTATTTAGTTGTATCCCGAGAATCCATCCATAAATGATAACAAAGCATGCCCCGCCGTGTTATCCACCAATACATCAATGTGAGGTAATAGGAAGTCATCTTTAGGGCTCACTTTGTTAAGATCTCGGAAGTCCAAGAACATTCGTACCTTGCCATCTTTCTTTGGTACTAGTGCAATGTTGGCCAACCATTGGGGGTACCTCGCCATTTGTAGAAACCCCACATTCCACTGCTTCACAACTTCTTCTCTGATTTTCTCACTCCATTCTGGCCGTGTTCTTCGGAGCTTCTGCTTTACAGGCTTTGCCCCAAAGTTAGTCGGCAATTGATGCTGCACGATGTTAGGGTTAATACCAGGCATATCCTCATAAGACCAAGCAAAGACCTCGGCGAATTCCTTCAGAAGACTAATCATCCGTTCTGCTTCTTTGTCATCAAGGGTAATGCCAATTTTTACCTCTCGAAGGCATTGGTTGGTTCCTAGATTAATAACCCAAGTATCCTCACGGATGGGTTGGGCTTTCTTTGGTTTGTATTGTTTTATTAATTCTTGATATTTATTAAGATCATCATCAGAAAAAAGGAGACAAGTCGTACTCGGAATCAAAAATTTCATTCATGAAAAGAGTAACAGACTCGACATACAAGGACTCTGGACTCTCCTCAAGAGGGAAGGTGGACACGAAACCATAACAATAGACTCGACTACAGACTTGATAACGGGCTTGATGCTTTCGCCAGGGGTATTCAGGCTGGTTGACTCTCCAATGCTTGTCCAGTTCAAGAGTTGTTCAATGGCTTGATGAATGAAGAGGTGTGGCAAAGGGCCTTCTTCTCCTTCTGAGAAAGTTGTTGCTACTTCTTCAGTGGCGCAATGGTTCTTCTGGATAGGTGACCGCTTCACGAATACCAACTAGTCAATCTCGTGCTCTTGGAAGCCGAACTTTCTGAGGGGTGAAGATTGGTGGAGACTGCTCAATCCCTTTTCTATGAAGTCTTTCTTTTCGAGCCTGCTGAGAGATGCCATCCCGGTGCCTTGGTCACATCTTTGACCACCTTCACGAGCCTTCCCATTGCAATTGGTACAGGGACAGTACATACAGACCATCATTCTCTGTGCTCTCCTTTGCTTTGCATACGTGCTTCTTCCTCTGAAAGGGTGAGGCTTGAGCTCATATAGCTCTCGGGTTTTTAGCTCCCGTAGGAGGGAGCAAATGAAGCCTTTCACATCAATGGGAAGCGGCAGACTCCAGGTGAGTCTTATCTTCTTTTCCCATTCTCTTTTCAGGACTCGAGGACTTGGTGCCTCCTTTGATTAGATCAATGTTGTAAGGTCACCAGAGGAAGACCCAGTCTCAATTAGGGCAATTTCTGCTATCCCAGTGATGCAACTGTCTTGATCATTTTCATTGACCAGCATTTTCTGTTGTTCTACTTCATGAGTCACCTAGTCGAACTCGTCTCCGAAAAATACTTCAAATCCTGGTTGCATTTTTGCGGCGGTTTCATCAAACCATGGCTCCATATTTCCAAAAAAGGGGAAATCCTCTCCTTTTACAAAATATCCATTAAGAGTAGGGTAATAAGAGACAGAGATCTTCCTAGTCATCCTCAACACTTTGTGCCCTTGGGTGGTCGGAGGAGTGTACCCAAGACCATTCTTTCCTTTGTTCACTGCCAAACTAGACTGCTTTGGAACTCCTTGATGATATTTCCCTAGTCCCATACCAGGAAAATATTGTATATTCTTCATCATCTAATTCACCGGTGGACTCCAGATGGCTTCATAGTTAGCTGGGATTTCCTCCTTAGGTGTTTCTTTGGCAATGGCTGCACAAGTTGTATCTAATTCAAAACCACTTAGTTGGACTTCCTGGTTTTTGTTCTTCCCTGTTTTCAATGTTGGCTAACGTATTCACCACTTCGGGATCTCCAGTGACTGTGATCACCTTTCCTTCATAGATGAACTTCATTTTTTGGTGGAGACTAGAGGACACTGCCTTCGCAAGATGCAACCAGGGCCTTCCCAAGAGCATGTTAAAAGCTACTAGTATGTCAATGACTTGGAAATCAATGTCGAACTTCACCGGGCCAATCTTTACAGCAAGGGTAATGATGCCAAGGATCTTCCTCTTGGTATTGTCATACGCCCGTATGGTTTGGGTGGTTGGCCTCATTTCTTCCAAGTTAATGCCAATACTCTTTGCCGATCTCAATGGTAGCACATTCAAAGCAGACCCGTTGTCAACAAGAACCTGGGGAACCACTTTGTCAAGGCATTCTACTGTGATATGGAGAGCTCGATTGTGCTGGACCCCTTTGGGAAGCTCTGAATCCGAGAACATCAGAGATTGCACAGCATATGTTACCCCTACTATATGTGCGAGATGTGCCGGATTTATTTCGATTGGCACCTGCACATTAGTGAGGGACTTCAAGACTGCTTCACGGTGTGTGGGGGATGCCATCAACAATCCCCAAATTAAGATGTTTGCTTGAGACTTCTTGAGTTGAGCCAAGACTGGGTTCTCTGATTCTTTCTTCAAGCTGCTAGTTCTAGCCTCATTAGCCCTTAGATGTTCTACTGCTAGAGCCTTACCCTTGTAATCTTTCCCACTTCTAGTTTCCATCACATCGACAGGTTTCTTTACAATAATCTCCCTGGGATAGCAGCCTTCATCATCACTGTTTGTTAGAGTGATTATCCCTACCATAGAATCATCTTCTTCTTCTGATTCTCCTTCCCTGCATGGGGTGGGAAGTTGAGGTCCTCCACAAATATCCACAGCCTTGGCTCGGAGCTTCTTGACTGCATTGGAAAGCTGTTGGAATGCAGCGTCTACTGCCTCTGCGAAAGTGTTATCTGGCCATATATGCTCCAGATCATCCAACTGCTCACGGTAGTAACGATCACTAACAGTTACTTCACCCAGCATATTGTCAATTTCTTCCACCCTCTCCTGCATTTTCAATGTGTTAGAGTACACTTCACACAGCTTTTCTTCCATCTCTAATGCGGATTTGGGTTCATCCAGATAAACTTGCATCGGCTCTAGATCCTTCATCACTTTCTGAATCTGACGTAGAATCATCTCCTCCCATACAAAGGAAAGGGTAAATACCACCTGTCGGATCAGCTATTAGATCATCACCGCCAATAGCATAGACTGAGAAACATGTCGGATGTTCTAGTGAGTAGTATTCTGACTCATCATCATAATCATTGTACCAAGGCCCTTGGTAGTCATCCCAGTCTGGATACCCATCACCCTCTTGAGAATCAGAGTCATCGCATCCCTCTCATCTTCATTCTCGTCCTCATCGTCATCGTCATCATCCTATTCTTCACTGATTTCCCCCTCACTTGGTTCCTCATCAGATTCTTCTGGACCATCAAACTCTCCGGCATCCAAACGCTCATAGTATTCAGAGCCTATGGACCAGAAGATTTCCATAGGGTTGGTCTTGACATCAATGGCTCAAAGTTGGACCAATCCTGACTCATCATCCTGTGTCACTCCCTATGTGGATTAGGGAGATGTGTTCCTTAACCTGTTCCCCTATGGCCAATGCGGTTACTGCTCTAAGAAGATCAACTGTAACCTCTTCAATTACCTCTGGATCATCCTCTGAAGATATAATGGGCTGAATTAGAGAAGTGGGATCACTTTCTTGGTCTTCCCCTAATGCATTCACTGACCCTGTTGATGAGGTCATTTTTAGGGAATCTGGTAGTGCAAGCATATCCTTCCAATCATACCCGTCCGTCCATCCTTCCTTCGGGTTATACACCGAACCTTGAGAATGGGATTGGTATGAGGGTGATGAGGGATATGAAGCGGGATGGTATAAAGACAAAGTGATATGGGAGGTAGGATATGAAGATTGGGGTTGATAGGATGAAGAGGTTCCTCGTGGGGGAAAGGTTGATGATATGGCGAAGGCTGATAATATGGTGAAGGTGGAAGGTATGGTGGGGGTTGACAATATGGTGCTGTGGACCCTTCTGTTGATGAGGAAGGATGAACAGCGGGTGTCTGATCTTCTGATTCTTCTTCTGATGATTCTCTTCTTCTGGGAGTCCTTATGATTCCAGCCCTTTGACTCATGATTTTCCTATAAGCTCGGGCATTTATATAATTCTTCCGAACTCTAGGTACAATAAGTTGAGTGGGATCACTCTCTGTAGTTTCTTCATCTAAATTGTTCACATGATCAGGGAGTGGATTGGTATTGACATTGGGAGGCTACTTGACCTTGACCTCAATGGTTCCATTGTCTACCAAATCCTGAATTGCATGTTGTAAACCCAAACATCTTTCAGTATTGTGCCCCTTCTGAGTGTGGTAGGCACAATATTCATTATCCCTATACCAAGCTGGAGGAGGGTTGCTAATCACTCTTAGAGCCACTGTCCCTAGCAATCCTTACTTCTTTAACTTCTCATATGCGGCCGTTACGGGCATTCCCAAATCAGAAAACTGCCTTCTTAGGCGAGGGGCCTTTTGGGCGGGTGCATCTGCTTGTATTATGAAGGGCTGTGAAGAAGTGGCTGGTGAGACTAACTGCTGAACTGCACTCACCATATTAGTTTCTGGACCCTTTCCCCGTCCGACTCGGGTGTTCTTGCCTGCATCTTGGGAGGACCCTTGATACTGGGCCTCTCTCAAAATTCTATTCTCCACACGTGTTCCAGTGGCTATTAAGGCATCAAAAGTTTGCAAATGCTGATAGTAAAGAACATCATAATAGGGCTTTGACAGGTTTTCTATCAACATCTCCACTTGCTCTGCTTCTAAAGGCCGATCTGCCATCTTGGCAGCCTCATCTCTAAACCTCATCAAAAAGGTGGTGAATCCTTCTCTAGGCTGCTGCTTCAAAGTCTCAAGTTCTCATCGCTTCACATCCACTTTGGTGTTGCATGAGTACTATTTGGTGAAGGCTTTCACCACCGTCGCCCAATTTTGAATTTGGGATGACTCCAACTGTGTGAGCCACCTTAGTGCTGGTCCCGATAGGGTTAGCATAAAGGCTTGCCCCATCTGGTTATCTGCAAGTTGCCACGACTTGGCGATGCTAAGGAAAACTTTGAGATGAGCCTTGCAGTCTCCTGACCCATCAAACCTATCAGTCTGCCACTTGAATTTTTCGAGAATTCTTGCCCCAGAGAAGAAACTCATTTCCTCTAAATCCACTGCTTGGCCTTCCGACCTTTTTGCCCCTCGAATCATGTTCTCCAACTTCTCTAACTGCTCTCTGAGTTTCCTTTCTTTCTCCGTCTCTGGAGGCTCCATTCGGATATGTGCGGCAAACTCCTCATCTTCAATCACTACCCTGAGAGGAGGGACCCTGGAATAGATCCCTCGTTGACCATTTGGGCGAGTAGGTGAAGATCCTCTTTGACCGGTTGGCCTAACTTGCTCTAGTTCAACTGAGTCAACCCAAGAAGAGTTCCCACGATAACCCGTAGCCCCATTCTGATCCACATCTCCCCTAGCCAGTGTCGGCTCATTCCTGGGATCAGTTCTGGGAGGATTCTGAAGTGCATGCAATATCTGAGCTATCCCTCTCTTGACTTCAGCCATTTCTATTTGTAAGGTCTCCACAGGACGGACCCAAGCTTGTTCGGGTGATTCAGATTCGTGTGGATCCATACTAACTGGGTTGTAATCAGTTGGTGGTAGACAATCTCGAGGAGACGATGGAGGTGACACTGGACTTAGGCGAGTCAATCGATTACCCTGATGCGTCCAAAGGGACCGCGGAGAATACTTAAGGTGTGGAATTGTGCCTGAACCAAAAGTGGCTTATTTTAGGATTCTTAAATTCCCAACCCCTTGTTCACACATTCACTAGATTAACAACCAATGATCCATCCAAAGTTAGTCCGCTTAATGATAGGCGGTGGCTAGGGTTCGATGCCCCTGGTCCACCCAATGTCATAAGCGAGAGATTCATACAAATGGCTTGTCGAGAATATTCCTATAAGACATTCCATGTAATAAAGTCATGCTTTCCTTATTCTTTTTCCCACTAGGTGTCCTTCCTCCTGATTTTCTCGGGACTTGACGTGACTGACGGGATTGCCCCTGAGTCACGTATCTGGACTTTTTCCTTAAGGAGGGACACCCATTATTCGAAACCCACTTAGGAAAGCAATTCTTTACGACGGGAATATAATATAGGGACATTCCTTTTCAAGACTGCAAACAAGTTCTACAGTTAGCTTGTGGCACTCCTAGCTTCTTCATCTATTTTCTACATGATGCGAACATACGGTGGATGCAATAAGACCGACAAGGCTTCCTTGATAGGATCTATATACGCGAGGTATGTGATCCTTTTGATATACCTATAGGTACGAGATCAAAGGGTGACTTCCTTGCCCATTACTAGTGACTACACACGAGGTTAAGCAATTGGCCATGGGTTGGTGGAACCGTAAGTGATTGTGTGCAATAGTGTAATATAGGGTAACCATCATTCGATCTCAGAATGCCGTAAAGTGCACGGACCTCCCCGAGGGTGCTGGCACAATTACAACATCCTTGCCGTTTGACGATACCTTCCATTCTTGTACAGGAAGCGGGTATCATTAGCTCTCAGAGTACTTAGTATGTCATGCACTGACCTCCCCGAGAGTGTGGGTATGACAGGGAGTACCATCGCCAAATGATTTCACTTCGAGCACGATGCATGATGCAGTTAGTGAATACAATTACATACATGGGGTTAGCCAAACACGTTTTCAAATAAATGTGGTGGAAAATATTTTTGCATTTAAAGGTAGCATCTAGTATCAGAAGCTTGACATTTAATCCCCAGTAGAGTCTCCACTGTGAGGGTAGCGGCAGGAGATGATGAGATGTCTCTCTTCCCTTGGGGGGAAAAGGACTTGCACCCCGTCCTCTCTCCTTTCTCTTTCATGTGAGGGGAGAGGTTCGTATCGTGTGCTTTACTTGCAGGCCCCACACCGTCGTATCGCCACTCAGAGATACATGGAGGCCTATTTCGCAAGAGTGAAATTCGTCATTCGAGACAGGGGTTTGATGATGGTCCAATACGGGGATCGGGTCACACAAATGGGGGGTTTAGAGTCGCCACCTAGGATTATGGGCCTAGGACCCAGGGGTGGGCCCAATTCCTGAGAAAAGGGCCCGAAATTTGGTCTGGTTCAGAGATTTAGGGTAAGTGTCAGGTTACAGAATTGGGAAGGTGTTAGGCACTCAATCTGTCCAGTTTAACCGGTCTTCCTACTAGATGCTTAAGAACGAATATTTTCCACAATTATTACCATCCACATGTATGGCTAAGTTATCACACCTATATACATTAATTGAATTTAAACTACTATATACACTAAAATAAGGTCTATATAAAGTCTACATTATGAAAAGTTGGTTAAGAAATTATACCTGAACTTAACCCCTGTTTCGGGTCAAGAGGGGTGGGCCCCTGATTAGTACCGGCTCGGACTATCTTTCGGATTCTCCTGGCTCAGGGGAAGATGGTCTTGACCTCTAACTTCCTTTCTTGAGAGATGCTGATTGTGATGGTATTCGGACAGGGTTTCAACTAGGAACGGTTACTTTCGGATTTGGATTCGAACAAAGCTTCGACTAGGGAAGGCTATTTCCGGATTTGGATTCAGACAGAGCTTCGACTAGGGAAGGCTATTTCCAGGCTTAGGCTGAGGTGGCACTCTGGCAGAGCTTCCGCTGGGGATAGGCTAGGGGAGGGCTAGGCTGAGGTGGCACTTCGGCAAAGCTTCCGCTGGGAATGGCTATTTCTGGAAAGATTCCAGTGGCACTCAGACAGGGCTTCCGCTAGGAACTACTATTTTTGGAAAGAAACGGATTAACCTAAAAATGGATTGAAGATCCCTAAAGCCATGAAGAACACTTTGAAGATCCGAATAGAGTTTCGGATTTTGATAAAGATCTCTCCGTAGACCCGAAGAACCTCAAAGGGGGGGTTTCTACTTCGGGTAAAACTCAAGAACACTCACAGGAGGGGGTTGAAGAACAAACTACTTTTGACAAAAAACTGGATCGGACTAATAACTTGGATTGAAGATCTTCAAAGTCCCGAAGAACACTTCAAAGATCCGAACAAGATTTCGGATCTTGACAAAGATCGCTCCGAAGACCCAAAGAAAATCAAGAGGGGGAGGGGAGGAGAGTTTCACTACAAGGGAGTGAGGTGGGGTTTTGGTGTGTGAAATCCAAAGGAGGGGGTATTTATAGGTTTTTTCGGCCAATAGGAAAGGGGGAACCTCTCCGTCCGTCAGACAAAAGAAGGTTTCTTGCATAAAGTGGGGGCAGGGGACCTTTATACACTAGGTAAAAGAGGAGTTTGGACCAAAATGGGTGGGGGAAGGTTTTTGTCCAATGGGTAAAAAGTGGGTTCGTGGGAGAGAGAAACACTAGCAAAAAAGAGATTTTTTGGCTTCAAGTGGGTGAAGGGGGAATCCCCTTGCCTACCGAGCCAGCGGAAGAACAATCTTGGCCGTTGTCGGTGGCGCGAATGATTAGGCCGAAGTGCACGGGAGAGGGTCATGTGTGTGCGGCGCATGGCGAGCGGGTATTGGCGCGGGCATGGGCCTTGGATGGGAAGGTTGGGCAGTACATGGTGCGTGGGAATATGCAGGCTGGCCTGCTGGCCAGCGCACACATGCGTGGGCTGGCCCGCAAGTCAGCACACAGGCATATGGCATGGGCATAGGCCAGTGCCTGCATAGGCGCAGGTCTATGCCCGCGGGGTCGCGAGATGAGGGGCGGGGGTGCGGGCAAGGGGCGCCGGGGCGAGAGCCTATGCGGCGCCCGCACGGGTAGGCTGGTGCGGGGGTGCAGGCAAGGGGAGCGGGGTGCAAGCCTGTGAGGCGCGCGCGGGGGTAGGCTGGTACGGGGGCACAAGCTGGGGAAGCATGGCTGGTGCATGGCTGGTGGGCAGGGGCTTACCTTGGGTGGTGCATGGTAGGTGCATGGCTGGTGGGCAAGGGCATGGCTTGGGTGGTGCATGGTAGGTGCATGGTAGGTGTATGGCAGGTGTATGGCCAGCGGGTAAGGGCTTGGCTTGGGTGGGCAGCAGCCATGGGACGCGGCCATGGGCAGCAAGCATGCGTGTGGGCTGGCCTACACGCGTGATTATGGGTTTTTCTGGTGACAATTACAGGAGATCCGTTGGTCTGATTTTGGCGTGCCATATATCGTCGGAATCGTATTCTCGAACACTATCCATTTGTACGGTCATCTTCACCGGATTCCTTCGTATATAAAAAGTCAAAATTGGACCCCCTTCTCTCCTGCGTGGGGTTTCCAGGGTTTTGGGTAGGGGAACGTTTCCATCATCATCTCTATTGATCGGAAGCCGGAAGCCACATCCAAGATCCCTATTTCATCATAGCCAGAGAAGGGTGACAAAATTGGGTGTCTACAGGTACCGGTGACTCCACACATTTTCTCCCTTTTACAAGTTGCAGGAAAAAGAAAATGGTCGTTGATGTGGGAGCGGTGACTCGAAACTCGAGCTCGAGAATGAGAATGCAGAATGGGAAAAATCCCATTTCAGAATGGCCTGCATTCTTGATCACATTCCAAGAATTTAAGAATGGAATGTATACCAAACATTGTTTTTTTATAATTTAGAACACGTTCTTGGTCCAGAATGCATTCCAAGAATGCATAGCAAACACAGCCTAAGAATACACAGAGGAATGCAAGTACATTGCTTTTTATTAGAATTCATGCACAAAATAAGACCTTGTAATGTTAAATATCTGTTTTTTCTTTTGCATCTGTCTGTTAACTAATGTAATTGTATAAGAAAATCATCTCAGATTCAACGACGACCTAAGGTGGAGAACTAGTGTTGAGACTATACCAGTTCACAGCAACAGCTCAAACAAGTTTCAGCCTTTCAGGTCACTCCCCAAGCTTTAGAAGAGGCAAAAAAATAAAGCACAAGCTATGAGCATTAAGGTCATGACTTTTCATGCTTTTCATAACAAACCCATCGAAACCACATTGCTAACACAGAAAGTCTGAGTTTGATGTAAATTCCAGTTACTGAGAATAGCTAATTTAATAATGTTCTCTTTGCTCTCTAGCATTGTTAATACAATTACTATGACTGATGCTAAGATTCTAATGTGCAGCTCAAATAATTCATGGAAGCAACAAAATCGATTTGACAGACGACCCTTAGATGCACGGTGATCCTTCCATCGATTATCAAAGTATATCCACTAAGATGCACTTTGATGGAAGCAGAGTCGATGATTTTGTTAAATGAAGAGTTAATTCACTAGTATCAGGCATACAAAGCTCCTGGAACAGTCTCTGGAACAATGATGCAGTGGCATTGATGTGGATGGACCAGAACGACCTGCTGTGGAAGCGTACACTAAGGCATAGCTGATGCAATCCAGATTTTTGGTCCAAGGGTTGGTGGGATTTATTGCTATATTGGGGGATAACCTGTAATCTTCTCTTTTATTTATTTTTTTTTATGTCGCTAGGAAGTTGGATACATCGGAAGGGTAGCTCTTTTGCAGTTTCCTAGTTTGAGACTATTTCTAAATCTGTTCTAGATACGTAGGAATCTTTTCTTACTTATGTGCATCATGTACTTATGATGGACTTCAGTTAAAATAAAAAGTGATTTGAGAAAAAGTTGAGTTGCTGTGAGCCCTGAGTAGGCCATACGAGTCTCCCTGCTTTCCCTCTCTCGGTGAGTTCTTCTGAAGCTCCTTCTTCTTCCTTATTTCTTCCTCTTCCTTTTCCTTTTCCTTTTCCTGTACCTCTTATCAATCTACACATCTATTCCTCCCTCTGTTCTTGGGTTCTGTGATGTATAGTGCCTGTCTTTCCCTCATCCCCTATTACCTGTGGTGATTACACATTGGACTATTAATTCCCCAATCTGTTGTGCCTGAAATTTTGGAGGGTAATACAGATCCCTCGGGCAACCCAAAGCCCTAGAATTTCTTCCTCAATCGATCTCTACGCTGTGTCCTATCTTCTAACATTTCAGACCAGCACCCAGCTCTGTAATCACCGCCTGACTCTATTTCAGGCATTTTACTTTGGTATATGGCTGCTGTTTCGATTAACTACACTTGGAATCAATAGGGCTTGGGGTGGAGACCCTTGCTCCAAAATTGCAGAACCATCACGACACGGACAAAGGATTTCTCTTCTCCCGATCAAAAATTGGTTTCCAGCTCTCTGTCTTGAGTTGCAGATGCTTCATAAATCTGAAAGAAAATTTGTAGTGGCTGAAAGGCTAGTCGTTGAAAGGGTAATCTCTTCTGCTATCACTAACACTACTAACACCCCCCCCCAACCACTAGAAAATGGCACATGATTATAGACACAACTATCTATAGAAGTTAAGCTTTAAAAGCTCAAGCTAATAATACCATGGTCTAAGAGATATCTTCTCAAGCATAAAAAATATCTTCAATACGAGATTAAAAAAGAACTTCAAAACCTTACCACTGACTCCTCAATATATCAAGCACTTGCAAGAGACAGAGAATGATTACTGATTATCAAAGCACTTGAGAAGTAAAGAATGATTAGAGATGATCAAAGCACTTGAGAAGTTAAGCATTCCTCAGCTAAAGCACACGTTACTCGTATGAAAGGACTGGTAGAATACAAAGCCTGAACAGTTGGGTTATATGCATGTAGCTCTAGTTTATGGATGTTGGCTTCTAGTTCGTTGTCAGCCTAAAGAAGGCAAATATTCTCTCCTGTGAATCAATGGATATAATCAGCCAGCATCACTTAGGGAACTACCACCGATAATCCCAAGTGATTTTTGGGAACTTCAAACATTATATTCCCAAAGTTGTTACTGCTACAACTAGATGCTCAACAAGCAATCAAGTTTAGAGAACTTGGCTTCATGTATTATAGGGTCTCCATTCAAATAACTCGATGACTCACACTATCAAAGCATTATCTAATTGGCTCCAAATTCTCAACTTAACTCAACTAAGCATTTTCCCAACAAAATGGGGTTGTCATATTGTTAGAACAAACACCAAAGAAAACATCAAGCAAAGCAAAACATTCACACAAGACACAGAGATTTAACAAGGTAATGAAGACTAGGGTAGGGGTCTAACCTAGTCTCAACTGCAGGAACTTTTAATCAAAGAACAATCCCATAACACAACAACAGTGCAATAACAGAATTGAACTAAATAGGCTAAGATCAGTCCAATCGATACCAATAAATCCACTAATTCTGCAACTGAAAACAACTAGGGTCTAAGGACCCAAATCCCTAGCTAATGATACCAATTCAATGAAGAATAAACCAGCAATCAAACATCAATAATCAGAACAACTCAAACCAACATTCTGGACAGAGATTAGAATCAACCAGAATTGAAGAAATATAAATATATCAAGATCCCCTGGTCTGATTGACTTGAGAACAGGGTCGAACCTCTCTCTTAATACACCCAACAATCGATCAAAAGGGGAGGGCCATCGGCTGGCTGGATCCTCAGAACAGAGTAGGGGCAGTAGGGAGAAATCTGGAGATTCCCAGAACCAGAATTCAATCACAGTTTCAGATCTCTTACCTGATTTGAAGAACCTTGCAATAACCTTGAAAAAAAGAAGAAGAAATTGAAGAAACCTCCTGGACTTCACACTACAACGAGTCAATTGGATAGAACACCAATTCCAACACTTTGATCAAACACAAAGCACAATCAAAGAGCAAAATGCAAAAGCATTGTTCTTTTTTTTTTTTCATAAATCGTTGGAGGCTTAATGGGAACCCTCTTCTTTATTTATAATAATGATGGGGGTTACATAAAATAGAAACTAACTTTAGTTTCCAAAACTGAAATAGAAACTTACAAAATAGAAGGTCCTCTAGTTACTAAAACTGGAAATAGAAACTAGGAATTAAAAGTACCAAAATTAGAAACTAAATAAACTGGGTTTAGAAACTTAATAATAAACTAAATAACCCCATCAATCCCCAACTAAAAAGGAAACTAACTAGTAATCTCGTACTCAATCTTAGAACCCCTAGTTTAAGCCCATAAAAGTGGCCTATTACACTCCAAACACATGGGATCATAGGCGGAAGGCCCAACATGTATGGAACCCAACCCTATGCTTATTCCTAATAAAACAAGCCTAGTTTAGTGAAGAACCTGCATTAACTCTCCCCATCTTGAAAAAATTTGTCCTCGAATTTTGCAGTGATAAGGGGGAAACAACATGTGAGTAGCAGCTTTGACCATTCCCAAACAAAATTCTAGTTGCTTGTAAACTTTCAGAATGTAGTCTCAAGGCATGGAGCTTTCTCTTCAAAAAACCATGATGGCATAACAAACTCCATATGCTCGACCTCTGAATCAATACCAACTGTGAATGTCGTATGCATAGAGTCATCAATGTTGGTAACCTTCTCATCAAGGATTTCAAGGACTTGTTGTGCAGTGCTCTCAATCGCGACCACATCTTCCACAGCTCTAGTCTTGTCTACTATGCTCTCTTCAATGTAGAATCCTTCAGCGGAGTCTTCTTCCATGGTTTCAACCACCAAGACATTACTAATCACATGAATGCCATAAGTGCCATCATCATTAGTATCTTCCGGGTCATAGTCATTAACATCTTCATCATCCAAGGGGTATAGGTAAAGAGCTGACTCATCCTCCCCATTGGGTTCTTCAATTTCAGCCACTACATTAACCCTCTGCTTATGTGGGTAAGACTTAGCAAAGTGTCCTACCTCTTGATAATGAAAACATTGTACCTTGTTGTTGCCTGTCATAGGTTCCTTTCCCTTGAAATAATCCCGTGGAGAAAATGTGGCCTTTGGGGGTGCTGACCTATTAGGTTTAGTGGTTGGAAAATTTTCCTTGACCTCCCCAGCTTGATAACCAAACCTATAAGCTCCTCTGCTCGTAAGGCCTTGTGAAAGCAATCCCTCACTGAGTACACATCTACAACACCAATTCCCCTATTGATTTCAACTCACAATCCCAGTCGAAATCGAGATAGTAATTACCTCTCATTCTCCCTAATGCCTATGCGAGAATAAAGTGCATCAAATTTGTTCATATACTCTGCAACAGTCATAGTCCCTTGACGAAGAGAATTCAATTGATCTTGTATGCGAGATCTGAAGTTACGTGGCAAATATTTGTCAGATAGTTCAAACTTCATCTCCTCCCAAGTAGTAGGCTCTCTACTATGGTCTTCCAACTCTTGCTCATAGGTTCTCCACCAATCACGAGCAGCCTCAACTAGCTTAACACAAGCTAGTTTAATCTTTCGTTCCTCAAGCAGGTCATAGTGGTCAAAATAGTCATCCAAAGCAACTACCCAATCATAGAACAATTGGGGGTCATGTCTACCATCAAACTCCTTCAGATCGAGCTTGACCTTCTGTGAATCTCTAGAGTTCCTCTGATATATGGAACGTTCAATTTTAAAGTAACCCCTTAGGTGTTCCTCCGAAGTAAGTTGTGCACTATAGGAATCCTCTATGGTGCTCTCAGATTAAGATTAGGTCTCCTATTAGCCAACTGAGCAACTGAGTTCATAGGGGCTTCCACTTTAGGTGGTATTTGAGTATCATGTGTAGGTTGTTGTTGGGTCTCCATAGCCAACACCTTTTCACTAAGAGCTTATTGTTCAACTCTCACAGTCTGTAACATCTCCATAATAGAAGCTAAGGACTTTGTATAATAAGTGGGAGGGGTGTTCTCTGCCATGCTCTGATACCACTTAATGTAGACTAGGGTAGGGGTCTAACCAAGTCTCAACTGCAGGAACTTTTCATCAAAGAACTACCCCAACAACACAACAATAGTGCAATAACAGAATTGAACTAAATAGGCTAAGATCAGTCCAATCGATACCAATAAATCAACTAATTCTGCAACTAAAAACAACTAGGGTTTAAGGACTTAAATCCCTAGCTAATGATACCAACTCATTGAAGAATAAATCAGCAATCAAACATCAATAATCAGAACAACTCAAACCAACATTCTGAACAGAGATTAGAATCGGCCAAAATTGAAGAAATATAGATACCTCAAGATTCCCTGGTCTGATTGACTTGAGAACAGGGTCGAACCTCTCTCTTAATACACCCAACAATCGATCAAAAAGGGAGGACCATCGTCTGGCTGGATCTCCTGAACAGAGTAGAGGCGGTCAGGAGAAATCTGGAGATTTCCAGAACAAGAATTCAATCATAGTTTCAGATCTCTTACCTAATTTGAGGAACCTTCAATAACCTTGAAAATAAGAGGAAGAACTTGAAGAAACCTCCTGGACTTCACGCCGTAAGGAGTCAATTGGATCGAACACCAATTCCAACAATTTGATCAAACACAAAGCACAATCAAATAGCAAAATGCATAAGCATTTTTTTTTTTTCATAAATCGTTGGAGGCTTAATGGGAGCCTCTTCTTTCAAAAAAAAAAAAAAGGCCATTACCCAGTGCTCAAAGGCTTCTCGCACTTAAACACAAAGGCTTCTCGCACTTAAGGTAGACAGCCTTAACCCCCTTTACGGGAGCCCACTTCTTTACTTACAATAATGATGGGGGTTATATAAGATAGAAACTAACTTTAGTTTCCAAAACTGAAATAGAAACTTACAAAATAGAAGATCCTCTAATTATTAAAATTGGAAATAGAACCTAAGAATTAAAAGTACCGAAATTAAAAACCAAATAAACTGGATTTAGAAACTAAATAACCCCATCAATCCCCACTAAAAAAGAAACTAATGAAAAAGGAAACTAACTAGTAATCTCGTACTCAATCTTAGAACCCCTAGTTTAGACCCATGAAAGTGGCCTATTACACTCAAAACATATGGGATCAAAGGCCCAACATGTATGGAACCCAACCCTAGGCTTATTTCTAATAAAACAAGCCTAGTTTGGTGAAGAATCTGCATCACAAGGTTCACACACCGATGTGGTGTGCTACATCCTCGGGTGAAGAAAAAGGTGATTCACTATATTGGAAGAAGATTACAACGGAGATCACCCAAGAACACTTAAATTTGCGGCAAGAACACTTGCCCATAAACCCTAAAACGAAAAACCCCCAAATCTCACAATGCTTGCTAAACAAGACGATAGTACATATATATAGTCCTCCAAGCTGGGTTGTACCGTACTGTGGGGGTTACGCCCCTACACCCCCATAAGAGATCAGTGTTGGGCTCTGGGCTTGGGCATATCAGCCCAACCCCTCTACTACCATCACAGACCTCAGGAAAAAAAATTCTCATTCGGGTCACCACCAAAATATGTCGGAGCGAGTCAATCTTCAAAACGGATCAAGAATTCGAGACAAACAATACACATATGAATCATGTTTCACTATTCAACTTTATTTACAGAAACATTTATTATTAAACCTGATGTATCCATATCTTTCGCCAATACTTTGCAAGTAATCTATGGCCTGACTCTACTTTTTAACTCTTTCAATATGCAACATTCAACGGCATCCTTTATACATGTGCTAACAACCTCAAATGACTCTCCTCCAACTTGTCAACTTTCGGGGCCACACCTAAATCACCTTAAATTTGTTAATTTTTCATCTCATCTCTTCCAATTTTTCCACTCATCCATGCCAACATCCTCATCTTGGCTATGCTGCTTTCTTTTATGTGTTTTGCTTTGTCGCTCAACACTCAGCACCATGAAAAAGCACTCAAATGAGCCTCCAAACTATTTAGAACAAAAAATTACACATATATATATATATATATATATTGGGAAAAGTGTCTCTGAGCCTAAGGCATACCCTACACCATCTCACAATACAATTTTCTATTATTTTTTCTCTCTTAAACAATAAAAATTAAAATTTGTATTCTGAGATGGCATAGGACATGCTTTAGGCTCAAAGAACCCTTCCTGCCTTCTCCATATATATATATATATATATATACACAATAATGGTAAAAGGCTGGGCAGGCCGCAGGCGTCATGTCTATCTCTCCCCCCCTCTTTTGAAATGACCCCCCTGACCTGTCCCGCACCCCCATTGATGCCACACATGGGCGATGTGCATACTATCCCTGTCCCTATATATGTATAACCTGAAGCTCTGCAAAGCTTTAACTAATTGAAAGATGCCCTCTTCAGTCTTCAGTTACTGCTAATAGAGCTCGACTTGTTTAAGTGACATTAATAAATAAGTAGCTTCAAACACAGATTGCAGTGAATACAATCAGTCTACAGTACTAGACCCCTAATTTTCTCTACCCAGAAAGGCTCTACAATGGTATATGCAAATTGAAATCATACCCAACAAAGATTGCATTTTTGTGTTATTCCCCCATATAGCAATTGAAATATGTGCCAACAGCGCATAGAACTTAATAAGTTCGACACTACAGGCATACAAGTCAAAATCTATAATTGTGTATGAAATTCACCTGAAATTGGTTCTTTGGTCTCTGAATCTTCACTGACTTGCACCCTCGAAAAAAAATGTAGCTAAATGAGTCACCAACGATCAAGAAAAAAGGAGGCATTGCAGAACATTAACCGAAAATTAAGAGATCTGCCGTGGAGGCAAAGAGAAAAGAAAATGAACATAAATTGGACGAGGCTCTACTTCTTCCGCCTGAGAAATGAAGGAAGCACCGGCGATTGTTGACTGGAAGCCATGGTTCTGAGGGACAAACCTCAGTTCACTAGTCACTTCAGCAGGTAGACAGCTGCAGATGGCTGTGAGGGACGAACTCACCTCCGAAAAGATGCGAGAGAGAGACTAACAGAGTGAGAGAAGTCGAATCTGATTGAATCAAAAGTGTTTGTCTCGCATGGAAGGAGACAAACTCGTCTTCGGTTCAGTGAAGACGCAGAAAGAGACGAGAGTCGAGGGATGGTTTTGGCTTTTGCGAGTATCAAAACGGGTCTCGGTTGTCTATATGGAACAAAATCCGCGTGGATTGGAATCTCAGGAGAGTGATTCCCAACACCGCCATGGGAGAAAAGCCTTTGCGCGGGCGCCCACAATACCATCCTGGAGAATGTTCTTTCCATATAAGTGTTGATCTTCGATTCCATACTATGGGATAATCTAATAAAATAGAAATAACACTTGATAAAATTGTTTCAAAAATGTCCTTAAAACAATAAAAGAGCAAAAATAACGTTTGATACACACTATATACAAAATCACTTAGCACTAAAAGTGGAGGCCAATCACATCTTACCTAATTCCTTATAACAATGAGACAATCCAGTTCTTATAAGGAATTAGGTAAGATGTGATTGGCCCCCACTTTTAGTGGTAAGTGACTCCTTAAAATAATAAAATCTTTTTTCATAAAAATATACTTTTTTGTAAATTTGGTAAAAATATACTAAAATCTCAAATATTCAAATATGTATTTCTATAATCACAAGATAATTAAAACTATTCCTATGGTTCTTAGCCCTCAAAAAATCCTTTATTTTTTTCTTTATTGGTAAGTCAGCCCTCAAAATCTCACACTCAAATATAAATGTCTCTTACCAAATTATATATATATATATATATTATACTATTATATAAGTGCATGTACTAATGTTTGGTGACTAATCTTTTCTTGAACTATTTTACCATTTTTATTTATTTCAATAGCTTATCTTTCACTTTATTTTCTATTTTCGGCACAATTTCTTTTTTAATATTTTAATATTATTTTTTTATTTTATTTCTCTAAAAAGTTTCTCTCTCTCTCTATCTTAAATATATATATATCTTCACTCAAGCCCTCCACTCTCTCTCCTCCTTTCTTTTTTCTATGATAAATCTTATCACAATCTATATTTTTCTATAGTGCCTCTCCCTAATTTCTTTTTATTTTTGGTAAAATATTCTCTCATTTCCTAATTCGGAATTCCATTTACCTTCTTTGTCAATAACATGCCCTCCATTCTCTCTCCTTCTTTCTTTTTTGGTAAATCTTATCACAATCTATATTTTTCTATAGTCTCTCTTCTGAAATTTTTTTATTAAAATATTCTCTCCTTTCCTAATTCATTTAACATCTTTATCAAAACTAAATCTTTAATTTTTTTTCAAACTTAGAAAACCATATCTTCCTTTTATACTCTCTCTCTCTCTCTCTCTCAAGAATACTCATGGTTAAACCCTTCTTCCCAAAAGTAATCATTCACACTCAAAGTATTTGGGCTTCAGACATTTGAGCACTTTGCTTCTTTTTTTTCTAATTTTTGAGGTTCTAAATCTTACTTTCTTCACTTGAATTTATTTTTCTTCGATAATGGATTATAGTATATTTCTTATTTTTTTGGGCAATGGATTATGAAATTTTTCACTACATTGGAACTAAGATCTCTATGATCTAAAGTGGTTGCAGCAAACTTTATTTTCTATTATTAACTTGCTATTCTGGTTGAGCAATTATAGGTAAATCCCTGAATCTCTTTCTTTTTTTATGAAGTTTGAGTAGTGAGTGTATATTTTCTTCAATAGATTCATGAATTTGCTTGATAATAATTGTAATACCCTACTTTCTAAACAATTTTTTGGTTGGTTCGGTTTGGTCATGCAGGACCTGAACCCAAGCGATCGATTCGAATACTTTATAGAACATGATGGCAAGAATGACTCTGAACTCGGGCTGGCCAAATGAGTTGGAGTTAGTGCCTAGTGAAGTTCGCGTACCCAAACCGTGCACTTGCACGTATCACGAGGCCATGTACGCACAATAAAAGTACGTAGCCATATATTTATGTCAAGTATGCATATTAATCAATTACCAGGAGTGAATACATGTCGAGGCCGAGCCCCATCGAAAATCCCAATGTTTAGGCTAAGTTCTGGCCAACTGGTGGGTGGTTATAGGTGGGTCGGACCCACCAGTGTGACCTACCACTCTGGTCTTTAGATATTTTGACCCGATTATAAATAGCATTTATTACCTTTCTTTCACCTCATTTATTGTTTTACATGGTGGGTGAGGAAAGTAAAGAAGAGAGAGAAAAAGAAGAAAGAGGAGAGAGGAAGGAAGAAGAAAATGGAGAAGAAGATGATCGTTGTGAGTCACCGTGGTCAGATCTCTTGGATCCGACATGAGATTAACGATCCTCATCTCAAGATCTATGACTTGAGGTGAGTAAAGTCCATATTCCTTAAACCATTATGAAACCCTAAGTGAAACCCTTTGATTTGGGTAGCAATCCTTTGGATCTTGTTATGATCGCTTGAGAATGTGAATCTAAGGTTTAATAAATGTTCTATATGTTGTTTATGAATGATTTAGAGGAAGACTTGCAAGATTTGTGAAGCATTTGTTGATCTCTTGAGCTAAAGAGGAGATTTGAGATTTTTGAGGTGATTCTTGAGCAAAGAGGTAAGATCCATGCTTAAGACTTTGGATCGACCCTAGATCTAGGTTGGAATCATGATTTGGAGCCTTAGATTTGTAGAAAATGTGATTGAAAAGGTGGAGTGAAGAATGGGAGAGAACAACAAAATCCCAGTTCCGATTGGTGGGTGCCTGGGAATGATCGGACCCACCAATCTAGCGCCCGCCTGTCCTAGGTAGGCTGGTGGCTCGATAGGCAAGCAAGACCGGTGGGTGACCTGGCCCGTCGATCCTGGCCCATCAGTCCAGATAGAGTCCCTAGGTTGAGCAATGAGCAAGGACTACTGGGTGCCTTACCTGCCGGTTGACCCACCAATCAGACTTATCGGGTCCCGTTTGGGCCCAAATTTATCGGGTAACCTACTCTAGTGATTCTAAACACATTGTGATCATCATACCTCAATGGTTATGAGCCTAAAATGGAGTTATACTAAACATGACTTCATTTATGATAGGTTGTACTAGGAACTAGTGTCAACGCGCATCGGATCTTCCTCATACCAAGGGTGATCTTTGTACACAACTAGGTAAGTGGGAAGAGGACATTGCATCATGTCATTCTGGTTGTAGACTAGCTATGTCATCATATTATTATTCTGTAGACTAGTCATCCACAAGTGCCATTGCATGCATTGACGTGTGCATTATGAAATTCAATTATGATTTAACATGCTGATATCTTTAATTGCTAAATGCCTATTATTGCCTGTGATATGAGATGGATGACTTTAAACTATTGAATCTAATGTTTGCTAGACTAGATGCCATAGACTGCTTGGACAAGAATGCATTGGTGACCCATGGAATAGGACGCGATCACACTATGCAGTCGTACTATCTCACATAGGAGCATACGGTTAGGAATGACATATCCCTGTGCTACGACCCTTCTCAGTAGGGGTTTAAGTGCTAGGTATATCATGGGGGGAAGCCCGAGCATGTGAACTAAAGGTGGCAGTTAGAAGTATGCCCGACTGATCATTAGGACTGTCGGTAACTTTGGTGATATATTAATGGGGCCAATCGTACTGTTTTTAATTTAATACAGGGTAAGACCCGTTTTACTTCAATGTCGTCGTAGGTCGGCACTTTACTTTTTTGGTACCTACGGCTAGCCTTCTCCGGCAACCCTATAGGCGTATCGTGGGATGGGGTTCACGGCTCGTACCCGGAGCATAAGCGCATTGTGATTGCGAGTAACACATAACCTATGACTTAGAATTGTTGTCTAGGTGGACTAAGATAATAAAATGAACTGCACGCATATAGGTTCATTGTATTGTGCATACTTGTTTGGTCTTTCTTTTCACTTACTGGGCTAGTGAGCTCATCCCACGTGCACACCATTTTGAGATGATCTTACAGGTTATCCAACGGAGGAGCTAGAGCCCGGACCCACTGTGGAGTTTTCAGCTGAGGACTAGTGGGTCCTTGAAGATTTTGGGCACGGGGCTAAGTGCCCGTGCGAGAGTTGTGTTACGGGACTGCAACACTGATTTCGACACCGAATTCATTTTGAAATTTTACCCCTTTTGTACTTTAGATGTTTAAATTGTATTTTTTGTGTATATATTATGCCTACGGGCCCACATGTAAAGGTATTATGCAATATAATTTGGGTATCAAGAGTATTGGGGTATTTACAGGTAAATACATGTAAGACTTCTCATATATATAGAATCTTCTTGGTTTAGAGTGTGTGTATACTGTGTTGTGGTTACTGTATCAGATGATCCTAGCAAGTTTTGGGTTAACAGGTGTTAATCGGTCACCGGTCTGGTTCCGTATGGAATGGGGTGTGACAATAATTATTCCCCCTTTCCATTGCTGATCTTCTCATATCTAGGTGGTTAGACATTAAGTTTCAAACCTTTTCCCCATTGAGAATTTCAAAAATATTTTGGAAAAGCAAGTTTTCTTGTTAGAATTTTATATGTTTTCTTGTTGTTTGATTTATGATTCTTGTAACCTTCAATTTTACATTGGTTGAAGGAAAACCTACTACTTTCTCCTTCCTTCTGTCTTTTGTTCCTTCTTATCTTTCTTTCTCCATTTCATACACACGTCATATCTCTCTTAATAAAGACATAAACTTTTGACTATATGACTAAGTAGTTAGGACAATTTTGGATCTATGACAAGATTATATTTTATTTCCAACTATTCATATAATCTTTAATCTCTATCTTCATGTTTTTCACTTTGAGTTACCCTTGCTTATAGAACTTTTTATTTAAACTATCAACTCTCTCTCTCTCTCTCTCTCTCTCTCTCTCTCTCTCTCTCTCTCTCTCTCTCTATATATATATATATATATATATAAATGTAAGACCACACGTGTGGCTTTTGTTTGCTTATTGTAATTTTTGTCCCCACATTCATTTGCATGTATGTTTTTACAAGTGTGTGTGTGTATATATATATATATATATATATTTATATGTACATATGTATATGGAAGAAAGTACAGTACCTAATACTGTGTACGTGCACTAAGACATAGCAAGTGCGAAAAAGACCACACTGCCCCGGCGTGGCCTCCCGTTGGTCACAGACATTGGTGTGTATGTGCACTATCAGGTAGTGTTCTCTCACCCAATTTTTTTTCCCTTTCGGTAGATCTAGAACTTAGCCATCTCTGCTTGAGTCGGAGGACACTAAAGTTCTCACCCATGACAACAGGGGCCGAGCACATGTATAACTCCTCAAATCAATAAGCAAAATATATACTTTTAATCCCTATTTGGTAGTGTATATAGTAGCATAGTAATAACTTAGCCATGCATGCGATATAAATTAGGGGAGAACATTCATTCTTTAAGCATCTAGTAGGAAGACCCATTATATGGATGGAATGGATGCCGAACACTTTCCCAATTCCATAACTTGACACTTTCCCTTATCTTTGAACCAGACCAATTTTTGATCCCTTTCCATATAGATTGAGCTCACACATCGGATCTTAGGCACTAACCCTTGGTGGCAACTCCAAACGTAATGTTTCTCAATCCCTAATATTTTCCATCATCATTAATATTCCTTTTAGAAAATTCTAATGGAAAGAGCCTCTATAAAATAGGTCCCCACTATCTCTGAGTGGCGATGCGGTAGTATGGGGCTACAAATGTGCCCAAAAGTGGGCTAAGGATCCCAAATTTCTGGTTGTTACAGTCACAATCATCCACTTGCATTGTACGGGGTACAACATTTTTGTTGAAGGCTCCAGCCATGCGTTGTTGGTATTTTGTTCAAATTGTCCATGGCGCATAGCCTCTTTTCTTTGATCAAGTTGATTTCTTCATATCTTGACTTCTTCTATTCGGCTTCTGGGAGTTTGATATCCATGAGAACTCGGAAGGGGGGGATTCCAGCTCTATTGAAAGTACAGCCTCAATGTTATATACTAATTACAGAGCTGCCTTGGTAGATATATGAATGTAAGTCCTATATGCCCATAATGCATATGGTATCTTATCGGTTTGTTATGGCCATCTTTTGTAGGATTCTCTTGAGTTTTTTGTTAGCAGCCTCGACCGCTCTGTTAGTTTATGGTCGATATGGTGGAGATTTATGTATTTGGATCTTTAGACAGTCACATAACTTTTAAACTTCTCCTCGGAAATGGTTTCTTTGGTCGGAGATAATTTCTTGTGGTAATCCATGTAATCCATGTCTGCAAACAATGTTATATGTGATGAAATTGGCCACTATAGTGGTTGTTAGCTTAGAATACGATTGTGCATCCAATCACTTAGTGAATTAGTCTATTGCAACAAGAATGTACTCGGGTCAATTGGAAGAGTTAGGGATGACTAAACCAATGACTTCTATACCATGGTGAACTTGGAGTGTGTAAACCCGAAGGTGGCACATGGATAAGGTTTGCATATATCTAACATATGGAATTTCTTTTCGTATTCAATGCAATCTGCCCCCATGGTGTTCCCGTAGTAACCCAATCTTGGGATATTCTTTGCCAACATCCTGGCATTCATATGGGGTCCATATATGTCTTGATGAATGTGGTCTATGATTTCTAGTTCTTATTCTTTATCTATGCAAACAAATTGTACTCTATCGTACAATCGTTTGTATAGAAGGTCACCATGAATTAGGTAGCGTATCTCATTAGGAATCATTTTCCTTGTCTATTGCATCTTCAAGGTATTTTATCTCGGATGAAGTCAATGACGTCGGTGTACCATGGTCATCCATCTATAGTTGTTGCACAAACCATGTGATAAGCTAGCACTTCCTTTTCTTGAACCTCAAAAGGTTTGATTTTTACTTCTATTTAGACATTGACTATTGATGCTAATGTAGCCAAGAGATCGGTGAACTAGTTGCTATCTCTCTACAGGTAGTCGAATGAGATTTCATCAAAATAGAGTGTTAGCTGCTTGGTGTGATCTTAATATTGTATGAGCTTCTCGTCTTTGGTTATCCATTTTCCCAGTGTTTGACATATCACTAGGGAAGAATCGTGAACACTTCGAGCCTTCTCATGCATGTGGCTATTGCAATTTCTAGGCTTGTTGTGCATGCTTCATACTCTGCCATGCTATTGATGCATTAAAATTGTAGCTTGAATGCAAATGTGGCCTGCGGCTTGTCAAAGGATATTTGTAAAATTCTTGCTCCATATCCTTTAGAATTGGCTGCACCATCAAAGAATAGTTGTCATTGTGTATTTTCTGTTGTCCAACTCATCACGTCTTTATCAGGAAATACATCCTTGAGAGGCCTTGCTTCAATCGTGGGATGGGCTGATAAGTGATCTGCAATTGCACTTCCTTTTATAGACTTTTTTGTTGTATATTGAATATCAAACTCGGACAAAAGCAAAAACAATCTTGCAAGTCATCCCGTCAAGGCTGATTTCTCAAAGAGGTATTTTATTTGATCTATTCTTAAGATCAAGGTCACTAGGAAGGAGAGTATGTAGTGTCTCAAATGCCTTGTTGTCCATGCCAATATTTTGCACATCTTCTCCTATGCGGATTAGTTGGCTTCGTAGGCTAAGAATTTCTAGTGAGGTAGTATATAGCATGTTCTTTCTTTCCTTCTAGGCTATCTTATGCCAACATTACTCCATAGCTCCTTTGGTTATCTATATGTATAGTAGTAGAGCCAATCCTAGAGTTAGAGGCACTAAGATAAGCAGATAAGTCCAAAATCCTTTATCTTATTGAAAGCCTCTTGGCAATGCTCGTCCCATTATTTTGCTTCATTATTTTTAAGCAATTTAGAGATAGGATGGTTGCAAGATGAACCAGCTAATGTATTGAATCTCCCTTATGAGAGGCAGAATTTTTAGTATTGCCTTAATCTTGGAATGGTCAAATTTTAATTCCTCTTTGGTTGACCATGAATCCTAAAACTTTCCAGTTGTCATGTCGAAAACACACTTCTGTGGGTTGAGTCTCATCTCGTACTGGCTGATTCTCTGAAAAGAACTTTCTCAAAGTTGTCCTATGACTGTCTCAATCCTTAGACTTTACTATTATGTCGTGGACGTATGCCTCTACTTCCTTGTGCATAAGGTCATGGAGGATGGTGGCAGCTGCTATCTAAGTCTCTTTGATGTTCTTTAGTCTAAAAGGCATAGCCTTGTAACAATAAGTGCCCAAATATATAATGAAGGATGTCTTCTCTTTGTGCTCGAGATCCATCTTGATTTGATTATAGCCTAAGAATCCATCTATGAAGGATAAGAGAGCATATTTGGTTATATTATCCACTAGAATGTCTATGTGGGGTAGTAGGAAGTCATCTTTTAGAATCGATTTTTTAAAATCCCTAAAGTCCACACACATCCTAACCTTTCCGTCCCTCTTTGGAATTAGAGCAATGTTTGCTAGCCACTAGATATTCAGTGACTTCCAGGAAACTAACATTAAGTTTCTTGGTAACTTCCTCTTTGATTTTTAGTATCCATTGTGGTCTCATGCACCTTAGCTTCTATTTCACCGACTTAGCATTTGGATAGAAAGTAGTCAGAGTTGCATAATGTCTATGCTAATATCGGGCATATCATCGTATGACCATGCATAAAATTCTTTGAATTTTTTTTTTAAGTTCTATTAATGGTTTCACTTCCTCTTATGTGAGGAAGCAGCAAGCTTAATGTTTATTATCTTGAACTCCTCTACTACGGATTACAATTTAATTTCCTTTAGTATTTCAATATGTAACGAAATCCTCAGTGGAATCTTAAGATCATCCTTATCAACAGGAAGGAGTGGAGAGTAGGTGTAAATAGAATTTGTACTTGCATTAATGAAAGTGATTACAGGTACTGACACTGACACTTTACAACAAAAGGAAATTTTTGCATCTATATCAGACTCTAACTTAGAATTGGAATTGAAAGAAGATGCAGAAGATGAAACTAGTGAAGACTCGGAATCAAAATCGCATATAGACTCGGGCTTGGCATCTCATCTACTCCGTCCGTGAAGATGTAATTTATCTGTGATACCCTTGTCTAATACAGTTCATGTTTCTACTATTCAGAGGAGCTGAAAAGTGAGAAGCACCTCTGAAGGTTGGTTGACAATGGTAGAGTGCTTGGAGGCTAAGGATGACCCAACTTTCCAATGTCCCTCTTACCAAATTTACTGAGAAAACATTCCATAAGCAATGGAATCAAAGGTAAGAAGTCATTGAATATTTCTTGCGGGGGTTTGACACAGAAGGTGGACCGTATCATCGCTCATGATAATGCATGGGGGCCTATTTTGCAAATGGCTCATTCCCTCTTTTGTTGGGTGATCTTTTTCAATTATAAACTAATGGCCAATACAGGGATTGGGAATCATAAAAATTTGGAGTCACCACCTAAGGTTAGGGCCTAGGACCTGGGAAGTGGGCTTGTTCCATAGGAATGGACTAAGATTGATTCGGTCTAGTCCAGAGATTAGGCTAAGAGTCAAGTTATGAAGTTGGGAAGGTGTTAGGCATCCACTTCACCCGGTTGAACTGGTCTTCCTAGTAAATGAATTCGAATATTCCCCAATACATTTTAACCCACATGTATGACTAAACATTTAATATAAAACATTATACAAGGACTATATCAAATGAGATATCTACATTATGCCAACTCTGTTAAGAAATTATACGTGATCTTGACCCCTGTTTCAGGTCAAGAGGGGTGGGGTCTGGTTGACGCGTAAATGATTCTGATAAAGTAACCCAACTCAGGTGGGAATAATCTTGGTTGGTCTCTCTTTTTCTTTGGATAATCTAGGCCTTTGATGATATATCAAAAATCTAGCATGTGACACCCAAGAATACGGCAAGTACCAGACCCGCCTAGGAGATCGGTGAGGTGTCCCCACCAAGAATATGGCAAGTACCAGGGAGTTTGGGAGATCAGTGAAGGTTTGCAAACTTTAGTCCCACATCCCGTAAGGAGAGATTACTGGGCTAGTTGATAACTTCTAGCCTCCTTAACATGGCACAATGTGTTTTAAAGCCTTGAGGCCCATAGGCCAAAGAGGACAATATTGTGTAAGGTTAGTGGGGCCAGGGCATTACAAATGGTATTAGAACCGACCCTGACAACGTGTGGGGTCACAGCAAGGATGCTATGCTGAAAGGGGGGAAGTTGTGACACCCAAGAATACGACAAGTACCAGACCCGCCTGGGAGATCGGTGAGGTGTCTGTCCCCACCAAGAATACGGCAAGTACCAAGGGGTTTGGGAGATCAATGAGGGTGTGTAAACTTTAGTCCCACATCACCTATGGAGAGATTACTGGGCTAGTTGATAACCTCTAGCCTCCCTAACATGGCATAACGCGTTTTAAAACCTTGAGGCCCATGGGCCAAAGAGGAAAATATTGTGCAAGGCTAATAGGGTCGGGGCATTATATGGCACATCTCTCAAGGACCTCTAAAAAATTTAGCAAAACTCTAACATGCGAAAGAAAAATTTGGGCCCACTCGGGTAGAACTTTGACGTGCAGGAGCGAAAGTTGGACTCACTCAGGTAGAACTTTAGCCTCGGGGCAAACTTTAGATTAGGTCCACTAGGTCAGGATAAAAGGTAAGGGTTGGTGGTTAGGTGGAAAAGGATACTAAAAATGGCAAGAGGGGACTGCTACTTTGGGAAGGGACTATTCCTTTCACACTGAACTCTCTCAGACCAAAAATGGGGGAAATCTCTCCAAATTCTTTTCACGCACTAAAATTGTTGAAAAGGGGCACTATTTATAGGCCTCCAGACCAAGTTTGGAGGGCCTACCAAAATTAGAAAATTCTCTGGCAGGTCTGCCACCCAAATATGGTGACTTTTCACAGGCCCAAACAACTTTTGAGTAAATTTTCAAGTAGAATGTGGTGGGCACGCCCAAAATTGGCAGGTCTATCACCTGAAAAATCAAAATTTCTAGGGGCTCGAGCCAATTTTAGGGCTATTTTTGGAGAGAGAAAGTGATGAGCTTGCCAGAAATCTGGGAAGAAATCGTTCGATCGATCCCCGTTCCAACTTTCGGGAGTGATTTTGGGAGATTTGGCAGTATGTTTTTCACATGCAATATATCGTCAGAATCGTATTTTTGAGCACCATCTGATGGCATGGGTTTCGAGATCCTTTTCCACTTATAAAAATTCAGAGTCAACAAGGAAGGGCCATCTGCCCTATTACAAGATGGGGTTTTTTTTTGGCAATCCTTATTCATGCCATTCCCGCACCATAGGAGAGTACTTAGATTTGATTCGTTAATATATAACATGTCAATATCATGTGCCATAAGATAAAGTCCGAAACCAATTCTAGGCTGAATTAGGGTTTTGGGCTAAATTAGGATTTTGGGCTGACCGTCGGGCCTTAAGTTACTACCGATATCCAGATCATCACAACGGGCCTCGATTCTCTTCTTATACAGAGCACGAACCTTGATCACTCCCTATTCGTCATCATTATTAGGGTGGGTGGCAAAATTGTATCTCTCTAATATTGTACCTAATATGTCTATGTGCAGTGGGGCCATAAACTGGAAATCACCAATTAATGTGATTTTTCAGTTTTCACTAGGTTTGCTAAACAATCCCTAAGAGTTGTTTTGAGTTGAGGTATATAAACCTCATTTTAGCTACTGTTCTTCATTCATTATTTAAAATTTTTTCTGGAGTAGCAAGGAGAGATGGAGAAGAAGAAGAAGCAAGGGAAAGGGAGGTTTCTCTAGCTTTTTGGGGGCTCATTGGGGCAAGCTACTACAAGGTTTGGGAGGGGCAAATGTACGCCAATGCTTTTTTAGGTAAGCTTTCTCCTTTGATTTGATTTCATGTATGGTACTATAGATATGAATGCATGTTAGGTATAGGTGTATATTTACAATTCAGTTCAGCAGCAGGTTCCTAGCGATGGAATTCAGCTTCCTATTGCTGAATTTTTCAGTTTAGAGTGGGTTCAGAAACCTTGTTGAGAGAAAAAAGTTAATTAAGTTTTGGCGTACATTTGCCCCTCCCAAACCTTGCAGTAGTGGGAGCCTTATGCATTGTGTTGCTCTTTATTTTTATGTAGATAATTGTCATTCATAGTTTCAATTTTTGACCTTGCAATAGCGGGAGCCTTATGCACTAGGTTGTTCGTGAGTTGAGGAGTGACCAAGAGCAGAGGACTGGGAGACAGTGGCTTGGAGGGGGATGCAACCAAGGATGAGAATTTTGATTATGGATCTAATGGAGGTCGGCCTCCAAAAAGAGGCAAGCAGAGGATGATCATAGATTTCTGGTGACCTATTCACAAATCAGTGAATCAGGATTGCCCCTTGACTAAGAATGTGACTACAATGGTTGGAGAAACTTAAGAATGTCCAGATGATGAGGTGATCCCAGCAAGAGTGGAGGATATGGGAAGAAGGACTGTGGATGTGAATGATGGTCACAGATCATATACGACGCTGACACGAAAATTTTTGCCGGATGTGGAGGATCTCCCTGACCCAATATGTGCTGGGTCTCTGACCAAGGTGATTATACCACAAGAGGATTACAAAGAGAAGCTGCAAAGTTTCAACTTTGCTTGATCGGAAGTGTGAAGTTTCATTATGTTTCTACGGGTGATATTCAAAGGGAATCGGATGAGGCACAAAATATAAAGGGGAAGGTCAACCTGGCTCTGTTGGGTAAGGGATTTATTCTCTTCCACTTTGAGCATGAGGAAGATATGTCTTCTATATGGAGGAGAGGTCTAATCAAGATGGGATGCTAAGTGATTCATTTTGAAAGGTGGAGATTGAAGTTTAGTATTATGAAAATCATAATCAAATCAAATTGGTTTGGGTCGGATATCCAGAGCTATTGATGGAGTACTGATATGAGAAAATTCTGTTGAAAATGGAAAAATCCTCGAGGAGACCAATGGCCCTGAATCGAAGAACTTTAAATGCCTTAATGGGCAATTATGTAAGGGTTCTTATGGAGGTGGAGTTGGGTGGAACTCGGTAGAGGAAATATAGGTGGAGAGAAGGCAGTCGAGGAAGGATGTCCTCTTCTGGTTTAAACAACGTGTTGTTTATGAGGATGACATTGGCCGATGTGGTTTCTGCAAAAAGTTGGGACGCTCTTCCACCCAATGTAGAGATAGAAAGATGGAGGAGAGAAGAGACACTGGAAAAGAGGATTCAGACTTTGCTGGAGCAGTAGGAGAATGGACGGTGGCTGTAAACACTAGCAGGAGTCCTCATATGGTAGGAGGTTATTTCTCCCCTTCTTTTAAGGAAACTATGGTTATAGATAGGAATTGTCCAGCTAGGGGTGATTTAGTTGTGGATTTGAATTTCCAAGTGAAAAATCCCACGCATGGGAATATTCTTTCTACTATCCCTGAGACCCACGATCAGTGTATACCATGACCCGGTTATGGTTGATAACCCTTTGGGTGAGTGTGTATGGGTTGGACCATAATGCATCTCTATTTGATGTGGAGTCTCAAGGCTCTTTGGAGCATGGTGACCAGAGCATGCAGATAGTTCGTGTCACACCCCATTCACACAGAATCGGACCGGTGATCGGGTTAACTTCGGTTAACCCAAACCTGCCAGGATCATCTGATATAGTACCCAACCACAGCATACCCACATCTAAGATAAACGTTCAAAAGTTTAGCGGAAGACTTAATTTACCTGTAAATATCCCCAATATACTTGATACTGAAATTGTAGTATATAGATAAATACATGTGGGCCTGCAAGCATGATATTTACACAAAAAGAATAACAATTTATGTATCAAGTACATAAAAGGGGTCATCAAAAGAATCAAAAAGTAAAACCCTGTACGACGTCATTACTGCGGTCCCGCAGCACAACCCTCGCACATGCAATCAGCACCGTGCTCATACTCCTCGGGGGCCCACCAATCCCCATCAAAAAACTAAACTGTGGGACCCGACCCTTGATCTTCAGGCTGGTGACCTGCAAAATCATCTAAAAGAGGTGCACACGTGGGATGAGCTCACTAGCTCAGTAAATGAAAAGAAGGACCACACAACAATCCATACAACAATCACATCCATATGCACTATATGCTATGCAATTCATTTTAAATCTCATCTACCTAAACAACATTACTAAGTTTTTGGTTTTGTGCTATTACAACCACAGTGCGCGTATGCCCCGGGTACGAGCCATGAACTCCATCCCGCGATACGCCTATAGGGTTGTGGGAGAAGGCCCACCGTGAGTACTCAGAAAAGTAAAGCATGCCAACCACCGGCTCTCAACATAAAAGTAAATGACAGAAAGTAAAGGTGCTGACTCCAGCAATTCAAAAGCAGTACGATTGACCCTCTTGAATATACCACTGAGGTTGCTGACTGTCCTAATGACCAGCCGGGCGTATGTCTAATCGCCACAGTGACCCGAAAATTGAGACCACTGCTTCCCCCGAAGTGATAACCCAACATCTCAACCCCTATTGGGAAGGGTCGTAGCACAGGAAGATGATAATCCTAAACCGCATGCTCCTATATGACAGTACGATTGCATAGTGACACCGCATCCCATTCCATGGGCCACCAATGCACTCGTTTCCAAGCCGACTACAGAATCCAGTCTAATAATGCATCATGCATAGTGATCCCATCATTCATTACAAAAGCACATCAATCATTTAACATTGAGAATGTAAAACACAACACACATGTCATAATCATATGAGGATGACTAAGCTACAAATAGTTTGCATGATGACATGGCGAGTCTAGATACAATTGAATGATGCCAAATAAGCCTTAAAATAAAGTCAAACGTCCTCTCCCCACTTACCTGTTGTGTTCAAAGACTCACGCCCGGTACGGGTGAGATCCGACGTGAGAAACGTAAGTTTCTAGTGAACCTATCATAAGTGAATGGGGTTAGCATTTTACCACCTTGGGGTCAAAACTAATAAGATTTGATGGTTAAATCATGTTTAAAACCATAAAAGAAGGTTGCCCGTCCGTTTTGGGTCCATTCGGACACAAAAATCACGTTGGGGGCCTCACGGGTGGGTCGGACAGCCCACTTGTCTCGACCCACCTGTCTTCTCAGGTAGGCAGGCTGACCCGTCGGTCTTCTCAGGCGGGCTGGTCAGCCCACCGTTTCTCACCCATCGGTGGGAACCGAGGGTCTGCCCTCTCAAGCGGGCTGGTCGGCCCACCGGTCCCGGCCCACTTGAGGGGGTGAAAAATTGCCATCTTCCTTGAAACTTTCCCCAACCTTTGGAAAACCAAATGGGGCTTTTCCAATCACATTTTTCATACATCCAAGGTCTTATAAGATGATTCTAACCTAGATCTAAGTTAGATTTAAGGATTGAAATGCCATCTTACCTTCTTTGCTCAAGAACTCTTTCAAAACCCCAAAATCACTTCTTAGCTCAAGAAATCACCAATGCTTCTCAAATCTTATAAACACTTCTTCAAATCCTTCAAAATCAACACATAGACCATCTATTAAACCTTAGATTCATCATCTCAAGTGGGATTTATAAGATCTTAAGGAACTCTACTCAAATCAAGAGTTTTACTTGGGTTTGGTGAAAGTTTAAGAAGCATAGCCTTTGCTCACCTCCAATCGTAGATCTCGTGTTGGGGATCACTCTTCCGGCTTTGGAATGGGAAGATCAAACCTTGGCATCGCTCAAAGTCATTCCGTCCTTCTCTTCCTTCCCCTTTCTTCTTCTTCGTTCACTTTTCTTCCTTCTTTTCTTTCTCCTCTTTACTCTTCTCACCAACTCTTTAGTATAATAAATGAGAAAATGAAAAACACAATAATGCTATTTATACTTTAAAATATATAGTAACCACATGGGTGGGTCACTCAGGTGGGCGGATGCGCCCGCCTGTGACCACCCACCTGAGGGCCGAAAATTAGCCAACAAGTGGGATTTTGATGGAATTCGACTCTCGGTATGTATCTCACTCTCGGCACTAGGTATATTATACGTATGCACTTTAGGATACGGCTACATATCAGCATTACCCATACATGGCCTTATGATACATGCATGTGCACGGCTTAGGTGCACCCGTCTCCTCTGGAATTGACTTAGACTTGTCTGGCCAACCTGTGTTCAAAGTCACCCTTGCCATCAAGGTCCATAAGGAACCCGCCTTAACCCTCTCTGGTTCGGGTCCTGCATGGTTAAACCGGGTCAATCGTATAATTAAACCGGGTTTAAAAAGTAGGGTATCACATTTACCCCCCCTTTTTAAAATTTTGTCCTGGAAATTGGCGTACCTGGTTATTCAAAAAGATGAGGGTACTTGGCTTGGATTTCATCCTCTTTCTCCCAAGATGCTTCTTCAAGTGAATGATTAGCCCATCGCACCTTTACGAAGGAAATAGAGCGGTTGCGAAGGGTTTTCACTTTTCGGTCCAAGATTTCAGATGGCTGCTCTGTATAGGTCATATCAGCTTCTAGATATTCTGGTTCCACGGGTAATACACGCAATGGATCGTGAACGTATCGCTTCAACATGGATACATGGAATACATTATGAACATTCCCGAGAGAAGGTGGCAGAGCAAGCATGTAGGCTACTGAGCCAACCCGAGTTAAAATCTCAAATGGGCCAATGTATCTCGGGCTCAACTTACCCTTTCTATGGAATCTTTGCAACCCTTTAGTAGGAGAAATCTTGAGAAACACCTTTTCTCCTGCTTGAAACTCAATGTCTTTCCTGCGGTTGTCTGCATAGCTCTTTTGATGTGACTGAGCTGCCTTAATCCTTTCTCGAATAACATTGACCTTGTCACAAGTCATTTGTATCATTTCAGGTCCTAACATTCGGTGTTCGCCTACCTCATTCCAATACAGAGGAGTTCTACACTTCCTACCATATAACACATCATATGGAGCCATCCCAATTGTAGCTTGGTAACTGTTGTTATAGGCAAACTCCATAAGGGGTATATATTCTTCCCAAGTACCACACATTTCCATTGCACATGCCCTGAGCATGTCTTCTAATATCTGTATGGTTCGATCTGACTGACCATCAGTCTGTGGGTGGAAAGCAGTACTCAAATTCAATTGTGATCCCAAAGCATGCTGGAAGCTTTTCCAAAATCTGGAAGTGAACCTTGGGTCCCTATCTGACACAATGCTCACTGGCACTCCACACAAGCGCACTATGTTATCCATATAAAGTTGTGCTAATTTGGCCATAGAGAACTTGGTTTTGATGGGAATGAAATGAGCAGTCCTAGTAAGCCGATCAACTATCACCCATATCGCATCCATCCCCTTAGGTGTGCATGGTAGTCTGGTGACAAAGTCCATCTTAATCCTATCCCACTTCCAGTCTGGTACTGGGAGTGGCTGAAGAGTACCATAAGGTCGATGCCTCTCAGCTTTTACTTTTTGGCATGTAAGACAAGTCGCCACATATAGTGCTATTGTGATTCTCATGCTTGGCCACTAGTAGTTTTGTTTAAGGTCCTTATACATCTTTGTACTTCTTGGGTGGAGTGAGTACTCGGAGCTATGTGCCTCCTGCACTATCTTGTCTTGTATCTCTAAATCATCGGGCACACACAACCTACCTCGAAACAATAATGCCCCATCGTTGGCTAAAACGAAATCAGGGTCGTTCATGGTTTGATCTTGAATCTTAATTCTGATCCGTTGCAACTCAGGATCCAAAGGTTGTTTCATTATCACCACTCGCCTAATAGACGGATGCACCTGTAGAGCTGCCAGGGACACAGTCAACCATTTAAGGTTTTCTAGTTGATGTTCAAGCTCTAAGGTTGTTCCTTCATATAAGAGGGTTTCATCCATTAGCATCGCCTCTTGTAAGAGTGGTGGGCTGACTGCTTAGTATGAGAGTGACATAGTTTGTGTCTTTTGACTCAATGCATCTGCCACTACATTAGCCTTGTCAGGATGATACTGAATGTCGCAGTCATAATCCTTCATGAGCTCAAGCCATCTCCTCTGCCTCATGTTCAAATCTCTTTGGGTGAAAAAGTACTTAAGGCTTTTGTGATCACTGTATATCTCGCACTTCTCCCCATACAAATAATGTTGCCAAATCTTTAGGGCAAAAATGACTGCGGCTAGTTCCAAGTCATGAGTGGGGTAGTTCTTCTCATATTCCTTTAGTTGTCGGGATACATACGCTATCACTTTTCCACGTTGCATGAGAACACAACCCAACCCAACCTTAGAAGCATCAGTGTAGACTGTCATCCCACCTGTGCCTTCAGGGATGGTCAACACAGGGGCCGACACCAACCTTTTCTTCAATTCCTGAAAACTCTTCTCACATTCCTCTACCCATTCAAATTTCACACCCTTTTTGGTTAACTTAGTCATTGGTACTGAGATCCGAGCAAAATTCTCAATGAAGCGCCGGTAGTATCCAGCCAAACCCAAGAAAGTTCTAATTTCAGTAATGTTCTTAGGGCTTTCCCACTCTACTACTGCTTTCACCTTATCAGGATCCACCTTGATTCTGGCCTTAGACACTACGTGTCCCAGGAATCCAACTTGCTCAAGCCAAAATTCACATTTACTGTATTTGGCAAACAATTGTTGTTCTCTCAGCCTCTGTAATACCATCCTTAGGTGTTGAGTGTGCTCCTCTTTTGTCTTAGAGTAAATCAAGATGTCATGAATAAAAATAATTACCCATTTATCAAGGACATCATGAAATACTCGATTCATTAAATCCATGAATGCTGCTGGTGCATTGGTTAACCCAAAAGATAACATTAGGAACTCATAGTGACCATACCGAGTCTTGAAAGCTGTCTTGGGTATGTCGCCGCTCTTTATCTTGAGCTGATAATAGCCTGATCTAAGGTCTATCTTTGAAAATACCTTTGCACCTTGTAGTTGGTCAAACAAATCATCAATGCGTGACAATGGATACCGGTTCTTAATGGTTAGCTTATTTAATTCCTGGTAATCGATGCACATACGCAAGCTGCCATCCTTCTTCTTGACAAACAATACTGGGGTACCCCAAGGTGAAACACTTGGGCGAACAAATCCCTTCTCCAATAATTCTTGCAACTGCGTTCGTAACTTCTTCAATTCGGCTGATGCCATCCTGTATGGAGCTTTAGACACTGGAGCTGCTCCAGGAATCAAGTCTATGGCAAATTCTAACTCTCTATCAGGCGGTAGATGCATCAGATCATCTGGAAAGACATCGGGAAATTCTTTAACCACTTCTACCTCTTCTAGAGGTGTAACCTTTGCATCAACATCAAGTACCGATGCCAAGTAACCCTGGCATCCACTTTCCAGCAACTTTATCGCTTGAAGAGCGGAGATGAGGACCTTTCTAGCCCGTTTCATTTTATCGGCTTGGTATACCAATTCCTTCCCTTCTTTATTTGTCACCTTAATTAATTTTTTGGCACACATCACATTTGCTCGATGGGCCGACAACCAATCCATGCCCAGTATAACGTCAAAATTCTACATATTGAATTTAATGAGTTGTGCCTCCAATTTCTTTCCACTGATTTCAATTGGGCATGGCCCATACACCTCCTTCAACTGTGTAATTTTGCCTGTAGGCATACTAACAATCATCTCATAATCTAGTGTCCTGGGTGACATACCAAGTTTCTTAGAAAATTTCTTAGATATGAATAAGTGTGTAGCTCCTAAATCAAACAAGACATAGGCTGGTATACCCGATATAGGTAGAACACCTAGTGCAACAATGCATATAAGTATAGTAGGTCATCAAAATTTAGCATAAGGAAAATCTTATATTAAAATGTACTTGCTACCACTTCTGTGGTGGCCTCAGCTTCCTCAGCTGATAAGGCATACATTCTTCCTTATGGTTGATTCCCCCGAGTTAAGGGAGGTCTGTACACAGAGGGCTGACTGGAGGGTAGGGCTGGTCTGACCCGACAATCTTTAGCATAATGCACATAAGAGTGGCAATTAAAGTAATAGATTTGTGACGCCGAAACCGGGGCGGGGCCCCTTTGCACCTGACTTGCTATAGATGGCGGTCGGGGTGGCCTTGTGACTGTAAGCACCTTACTAGTGTTTGGGCGAAAAGATGTAGAGCCCGAACCACCAGCTGGTCGAGGAAGGTAGCCAGATGGCCTATAGGGCTGTCTATATGTAGACCCAAAACTATACGACCCACGGTATACCTTGGATGAGTTGCCCATGTCCAGAAATGGATTAGTCCTCTTCCACAATCCAGGTGTGAGGGAATGTTCTCCCTTTTGCTTATCTTCCGTGGTTTTAGCTTTTTGCACAATCTGGCCATAATTTGTCAAATCTAAGACCTCGAGCACTGACCCAATAGATGCCTTTAATCCCTTCAGAAACCTTCCAGCCTTTTCTTCAGCTGACCTCATATGCCTAGGGGAAAAATGGAACAAGCTTTCAAACTGCTACTGATACTCAAGTATAGTCTTATTCCCTTGAGTTAAGGCCATGAATTTCGTCTCTTTACGGTCTCTGAAGCTACGAGGGTAATGGTTGGCCAAAAACAACTCCTTGAACTGCTCCTATGTGGGTTCCAGATGTGCGGCAAACAATATAGGCTTAGAGGCTTGCCACCAAGTGTTAAGCTTCATTCTTGAGTTGCAGCCCCGCACAAATAAGCTTTTGTGCCTCAGTGCACTCAATTACCTTAAATATCTTCTCCAGCTCTTGGATCCACTGGTCCGGCTCTAGAGAATCACTCCCCACCTTAGAGAATATAGGTGGCAAATTCCTCTTGAAAGATTCCACTACCCTTGTCATACTATTCATTGACAGGTAATTGGGTGCATATGCCGGATAGTAAGGGTACGGAGGGGGCACCATATACGGAGGAGTGCTGAGTGGCTGAATTGGAGGTGTACCTCTAGCTTGTGGTCCCATACCAGACCCTACAGGTAGGTCTTGTGGAGTAATTATCCAGGGATGTTGACCGGGTTAAGGAAGGTCTAACTGATGCTGTATAGCAGCCATAAATGCCTACTGCTGCGGGGGCATTTTTTGCTGGAAGGTTTGTTGTGACTGCTGGACTATGGTTGCAACATCACTCAGAGTGATGACCGGTGGAGGATCCAGAAGTGTAGTCACAGGTGGGTCCCTTTGTGCCACACCCTGATCAAAGGTTTCTTGAGGTTGTGGGAGTGGGGTTTTCCCCACAGAGCGAGACCTTCTAGGATTTGGTGGTCGACCGACCGGACAAGGACCATGTGAGGTACCTCGGGCATTGTTACCGGATCTAGTACGTACCATCGTGTCCTTGCACCTGGAACATACCATACACAAAACATTGGTTAAGTACCTTAGAATTTACATTGGCACATAATCATACGCCAACACATGGGGTATTGTAGTGTATGATGTCTTGCAACTAGCCACAACTTAGCCCCGAAAGTATTGTGCTAGTGCTTTGACAAGTAGAACGATGGTCCCACTCGACTCCCCCTTTTTTTTCATTATTACATATCAATATTATATATATATAGTAATCTCCCCCCCTATTTTTTTGTTTTTCTCCCAACCGACGGGCTGCCACTGGCGGGCACCCACCGGCGGGCAGCTCGGGTCGGGCCCGCCGGTCCAACCCGAGGCGAAAAAATGCATAGGGGCTTTTAAGCCCCTTTTTCCTCCTCTTTCTCCCATCCCTTCTCTTAGCTTACTCAGGGCGATTTTTGGAGGTTTCTTGGCACATCCACTTGCGATTTCACTCAACGATTCCACGGATTTTGGAAGATCCAAGCTCCTTTCACTCTCAAGTAAGTCTCTTCTCCATTTCTCTTATTGGAACATGTATTTTGGAGGTTGAATCCATTTATACTCCCCAAGACTTGATTTTTTTCACGTTTCTTTCCATAGAATAATCATTCCATGAGAATATGATGCTTCCTTTGTGAGTCATTCATAGTTTTGGGCTTTACTACCCAATCTATGAGAGAAAATCCCAAACCATGCCCTAATTTCTCTAATTTGGGGTTTTCTTCTATCTCTATCCTTTTCTCCCCAACTCACAACTCAAATCAGATTTCTTATCCTAGATTTGCACTTACAATGTTGGAAAGATCATGGAAACTTGTATATGCTTGTAATTCCATCTCTTTTCCATGAAAATCCATATCTTTTCCATGAAAATCCATCTCTTTTGTATTGGGTTTCTTGAAAAAAAAATTTCTGGGTTTCTATGATTCTCTTCACATCATTCCATACTTGTGAACAACCTTGAATCACTTACCATTAATTTTTGGTGCAATGATGTTTGTCTTACACTTTGAATCCATACTTGTGAACAACTTTGAATCTCTCTCATTCCTTGCACCTCAATGTCCTAATAGAAAATTTCTTTGCATATTCTTGATTGTATAATGATAGGCATTACTATCATTGACATGTAAGCTTCAAGTTCTACACTATTATGGGATTTTTTTTTTCATTCTCTTGGATTGAACTTGCACATTGAATTTGGGGCTTTCCATCCTTTGACACCAATTACCCCACTTGAGGAAATTCTAATGAGGCTTTCCATCACTTCTCACTTGCCATGCTCTATACTCCTTTGTTACTTTTCTATTTTGCAACGTGCTAGTGGATGTCATGTTTTGGAGATTTCCTCCTATTCATTTCTCCATGGCTTAACCACTCCTCTTTTTATAAAGATCCACATTATGTATTTAGGTGCATTTACATGTGCTTGCTCACCCACCTATTTGTTATGCAACATCCTTATTTGTCATTATTTCTTCTCTTTTCTTACTAGAATGTCTTCTTGCAAGGGCAAGGAACCCGCATCCTCTTCCAATCGACGTAGGGCCACAACTTCAAAACGGAAAAGTGTAGGGACTAGTTCCCCAGCCCTTCGCACAGGGCAACAAGGACATGCCCCCATCGATCCTTTAGACTATGATGAGGGACTCTTCCGGAGTTTGAGGGCGAAAACTAATTGGTAGACCTTTCTAAAGAGGTCTGTGATGATGGAGAAAACCGTGGTAACTCGTGATTTCAATAAGATTCAACTTCAAGAGAGGTTTACTGCACTGGGTTGGCAGTCCATCCTTAACATTGACCGCCCATGCAATGAACACCTGGTTCAAAGATTCTACTATAATTTGGAGGTCTCTTACCAGTATGGGGAGTACTCAATCACTAGCATGGTGAAGGGAGTGAACATTTGTTTGACTGTGGACACTCTTGCTAGTATTTTAGATATTTCATCAGTTGGATATCAATTCTATAGTCCCCCAAGGAGTAAGCCCATGGGCCCATCCTTAAGTTCAGAGACGCATGACCACATTTACGAGACCATTTGTGGTAGCAAGGTGCGTCCGGATTCCGAGATGACATTTCACCCGAAGGCCCATGTATTTGCTCGCTAGGTTCAATTTAATTTACTCCCTAGAGGAGGTCACCGGAACCAAGTAGGCTTCATGGCGGCCTACATAGCCTTCTGCATCTACAAGGCCTTGGAGGGAGGTGCCGAGCACTTATGCTTGCCCTATGTTATACTTAAGACTATGGAGCATCATGCCACACACCCTGAGGATGGAGGTTTCCCATATGGTAGGACCCTCACCAGGATTTTTGAGTTCTTTGGGGTGGATTTGAGTGGTGAGGAGGGACAGACTCCTGTGGACAAATTTAATAGGGGAAACCTATGCAGGATGGGTCTCCAAGTTCTTATGGATGTACCTTAAAGAGCAGGAGCTCAAGGAGGTAGGGACAAGGGGAATACCCACAAGGAGGATGTCCCCATGGAGGAAGAGGAAATTAGTGAGGAGGATGAGGATTATGTTCCTCAATTCGAGGAGGAGGACTTCCTGGATGAGGATATCCTCGAGGAGGAGCCTCTTGGTTCGAGAGATGCTGATCCTGACTTTGCGAGGGCTGCAGGCCCACAGCATAGAGCCCCACCACCTGAGAGTGGCACATTTGACTTTGAGAGTATGATGACTAGTATAAGGGCCTTGAAAGATGGGCAAGATCAGCTTCTGAGAAGACTAGACGAGAGTGCTACTAGAGAGGACAATATCTTAGGAAGGCAGGCTACATTAGAGAATTCCTTCCTAAGATTGAGCGAGGATTTGGACACAATGGCCAATGCTATTTCAGCGGATTTTACCCGACTCCGGAGGGATGTGCAACTAGTGAATTCAAGGTTTGATTACTACGACCGTCGGCTCAATGTTAGATCAAGGCCTACGAGGGATGGAGTAGTAGAGCTAAACGATGACGAGGGTCTCTGAGGACTTAGCTTGCCTATCTTAATCAACTTTTCACTTGTCTCTATGTAGTTTGTGTGTTTATGGTGGACTATATATTTTTTTTTGTACTTTTCTCTGTAATTGGACTTGCTAGTATGGTGTTATGATATTGTTGGTGACTTTTTTCTAGTTTTGTATGCTTGTTAAATTTATTGTGATTTGATTGTAACAACGTTAGTTAGCCCTTGTTAATTATACTTATTCATATATGTATGTTGTCTATCAGGTGCTTTTATTTGAAAATTTGGAAAATCTTGTTTTAGCGTTGTTATGCTGCCGAAATTTTGTTAAATCCGTACTCGATGGGTTATGAAATCAAATAACTAATATTTTATTTATTCCAAGCAAGCTTTCTCTAATGCATGCAATGAAATGCAATAATTAAATGCAACCACTTTTTTTTTTGGCTTTTAATTCTTTAAAGTTTTTACATTTACCCAATCCCATTTCCTATTATAGATTCTATGGGGTCCAAATGGTATGCTGGGAGAGGATAGAGCATCACGCTCTGATACCACCGTTGTCACACCCCGTTCACACAGAACCGGACCGGTGATCGGGTTAACTCCAGTTAACCCAAACCTGCCAGGATCATCTGATACAGTACCCAACCATAGCATACCCACATCTAAGATAAATGTTTAAAAGTTCAGCGGAAGACTTAATTTACCTGTAAATATCCCCAATATACTTGATACCCAAATTGTAGTATATAGATAAATACATATGGGTCCGTAGGCATGATATTTACACAAAAAGAATAACAATTTACTTATCAAGTACAAAAAAGGGGTCATCAAAAGAATTAAAAAGTAAAACCCTGTACGGCGTTATTACTGCGGTCCCATAGCACAGCCCTCGCACGTGCAATCAGCACCGTGCTCATACTCCTCGGGGGCCCACCAATCCTCATTGGAAAACTCAACTGTGGGGCCCAACCCTTGATCTTCAGGCTGGTGACCTGCAAAATCATCTAAAAGAGGTGTGCACGTGGGATGAACTCACAAGCTCAGTAAGTGAAAAGAAGGACCACACAACAATCCATACAACAATCACATCCATATGCACTATATGCTATGCAATTCATTTTAAATCTTATCCACCTAAACAACATTACTAAGTCTTTGGTTTTGTGCTACTACAACCACAGTGCGCGTATGCCCCGGGTACAAGCCTCGAACTCCATCCCGCGATATGCCCATAGGGTTGTGGCAGAAGGCCCACCGTGAGTACTCAAAAAAGTAAAGCATGCCGACCACCGGCTCTCAACATAAAAGTAAATGACAGAAAGTAAAGGTGCTGACTCCAGCAATTCAAAAGCAGTACGATTGACCCTCTTGAATATACCACTGAGGTTGCTGACTGTCCTAATGACCAGCCGGGCGTATGTCTAATCGCCACAGTGACCCGAAAATTGAGACCACTGCTTCCCCCGAAGTGATAACCCAACATCTCAACCCCTATTGGGAAGGGTCGTAGCACAGGAAGATGATAATCCTAAACCGCATGCTCCTATATGACAGTATGATTGCATAGTGACACCGCATCCCATTCCATGGGCCACCAATGCACTCGTTTCCAAGCCGACTACAGAATCCAGTCTAATAATGCATCATGCATAGTGATCCCATCATTCATCACAAAAGCACATCAATCATTTAACATTGAGAATGTAAAACACAACACACATGTCATAATCATATGAGGATGACTAAGCTACAAATAGTTTGCATGATGACATGGCGAGTCTAGATACAATTGAATGATGCCAAATAAGCCTTAAAATAAAGTCAAACGTCCTCTCCCCACTTACCTGTTGTGTTCAAAGACTCACGCCCGGTACGGGTGAGATCCGACGTGAGAAACGTAAGTTTCTAGTGAACCTATCATAAGTGAATGGGGTTAGCATTTCACCACCTTGGGGTCAAAACTAGCAAGATTTGATGGTTAACTCATGTTTTAAACCATAAAAGAAGGTTGCCCATCCGGTTTGGGTCCATTCGGACACAAAAATCACGTTGAGGGCCTCACGGGTGGGTCGGACAACCCACCTGTCTCGGCCCACCTGTCTTCTCAGGTGGGAGGGCTGACCCGCCGGTCTTCTCAGGCGGGCTGATTAGCCCGCCGGTTCTCACCCACTGGTGGGAACCAGGGGTCTGCCTTCTTAGGCGGGTGCCCTCAGGCGGGTTGGTCGGCCCACCGATCCCGGCCCACCTGAGGGGGTGGAAAATTGCCTTCTTCCTTAAAATTTTCCCCAACCTTTGGGAAACCAATTGGGGCTTTTCCAATCACATTTTCCACACATCCAAGGTCTTATATGATGATTCTAACCTAGATCTAAGTTAGATTTAAGGATTGAAAAGCCATCTTACCTTCTTTGCTTAAGAACTCTTTCAAAACCCCAAAATCACTTCTTAGCTCAAAAAATCACCAATGCTTCTCAAATATTGTAAACACTTCTTCAAATCCTTCAAAATCAACACATAGACCATTTATTAAACCTTAGATTCATCATCTTGAGTGGGATTTACAAGATCTCAAGGAACTCTACCCAAATCAAGGGTTTTACTTGGGTTTTGTGAAAGTTTAAAAAGCATAGCCTTTGCTCACCTCCAATCGTAGATCTCGTGTTGGGGATCCCTCTTTCGGCGTTGGAATGGGAAGATCAAACCTTGGCATCGCTCAAAGTCATTCCTTCCTTCTCTTCCTTCCCCTTTCTTCTTCTTCGTTCTCTTTTCTTCCTTCTTTCCTCTCTCCTCTTTACTCTTCTCACCAATTCTTTAGTGTAATAAATGAGAAAATGAAAAACACAATAATGCTATTTATACTTTAAAATATATAGTAATCATATGGGTGGGTCACTCAGGTGGGCTGATGCGCCCGCCTATGACCACCCACCTGAGGGCCGAAAATTAGCCAACAAGTGGGATTTTGATGGAATTCGACTCTCGGCATGTATCTCACTCTCGGCACAATGTATATTATATGTATGCACTTTAGGATACGGCTAAAGACCAGCATTACCCGTACATGGCCTTATGATACGTGCATGTACACGGCTTGGGTACACCCATCTCCTCTGGAACTGACTCGGACTTATCTGGCCAACCTGTGTTCAAAGTCACCCTTGCCATCAAGGTCCATAAGGAACCCACCTTAACCCTCTCTGGTTCGGGTCCTGCATGGTTAAACCGGGTCAACCGTGTAATTAAACCGGGTTTAAAAAGTAGGGTATCACAGTTCGGGCCTTAAGACCTCGAAGAAAAATTGTATATAATGGCGGGCGGGGAGGACATGATATGACAAGAGGAGGAAGGAGCAGCCATAGAGGGATCAGACCATGCTATTTTAGGGCTTTCTCAAACTCAGATTGCTACACCCCGTTCACATAGAACTAGACCGGTGACTGGGTTCCCTTTGGGTAACCTACGACTCACTAGGATCATCTGATACAGTAACCACAACACAACATGCCACATATAATCATGGGAATATAATTATGTAATTCAGTGGAAGTCTTGTCATATATAAATACCTATAAATCCCCATATACCATTGATACCTAAATTGTTATACATAGTATATTTACATGTGGGCCCATTGGCATTATATTTACACAAGAAATAACAATTTAATTATCGAGAGCACAAAAAGGAGAATATACCAAAAGAATAAAAAAAAAGAACTATGCTTGGTGATAACTACTGTTGTCCCGCAACACAACTCTCGAACGGGCATCCAACTCCATGATCAAATCCTACTGAGACCTACCAATCCCCCACTAGAGGTTTGTCAGTGGACCCCACCACCTGTTAGTCTATTGAGAATCCTGCAAAATCATCTAAAAAGGTATGAATATGAGGGGGGAGCTCACTAGCTCAGTAAATGGAAAGAAAGACTCACACAAGCAATTGGAATTCAAATGATACTATATGCATGGATTCATTTTAAACCTATACAGCTAAACAACATTACTAAGTCATAGGTTGCGTGCTACTCACAACCACAGTGTGCGTATGCCCAGAGTTCGAGACGCGTTCTCCATCGTACGATATGCCCATAGGGTTATCGGAGAAGGCCAGTCGTGAGCACTCAAAAAAGTAAATGGTGGCCGAACCATAGCAGAAAAGTAAATTTTTGCCGAATCACAGCAGAAAAGTAAATCGTGGCCGAATTATAGCAGAAAATAAATGCAGTACGATTGGCCCTTTGAATATATCACCAAGGTTTACAACTGTCCTAATGATCAACCAGGTGTACTTCTAACCACCACGGCAGTCCATAACCAATGCTTTCCCTTAGTGATAACCCAACACCTAAACCCCTATTGGGAATGGTCGTAGCATGAGGGAATGTCAAATCCCAACCACTTGCTCCTATATAAGATAGTACGATTACATAGTACTTTCGTATCCCATTCCATGGTGTGCCAATACATTCGTTTCCAAACCGACTACGGCATCTAATCTAGCTATTCAATACATGCCCAACTAATCATCATCATAATCCAACAATCAATAAATCCATGCTCATGATTCAAAGTAAGAAGCAAGTATTTGTGAATGAAACGATTCAACTTAAAATTCATATATGCATCCAGTAGTAGTCAAGTATATGTATAAGAATGGCTTTCATAATGTTGAGATAATATATATGCAATGAAAATGATGCCATAAACACTCCCAAAATAAAATCAAAGTCCTCTCCCCACTTACTTATTCTTATACGCGATGTGCGTACACTGTACGGGTAAGATCCGATATGGATAGAAGAAAGTCTCGAAACCTAACACAAATAAGAAACTTAGAATATGTCCATTCTAGAATTATAAATTGATGTAAGACATGGTCACGATGTTTTTAATAATGCGAAGGAGGCTGTTGATGAGTTTGAGTTCAAACGGAGCTCATTTGAGCCGTAGGTGGGTCATACAGGTGGGTAGGAGGACCCACCTATGCAAATTGTCCAGGCAGACAACACTCAGACACACACCGATGGTTGCTACCGGTTGGTTTGGGTACTCACCCGTAGGACCTCGGGGCAAACCCAAAACCGATGGGTGCTACTGGCGGGGCTGAGTACCCATCAGTCCTACCCACTGGTAGGACCATGAAGCCCAAGCAAGACAGGTGGGTTATACCAGTGGGTCTAGGTACCCGCCGGTCTTACTTGCCTATAGGCACCTGAAGCCCAAGTAAGACTGTGGGGTACATTGGTGGGTCTGGTTACCTGCCGGTGCTACTCACAAGTGTTCAGTGGGTTCTGCTAAAATTCTTCTCTCCTTCATCCCACCTTTTGGGAATCCAAGGGGGCTGTTCCCACCTCATTTCTCACAAATTTTAGGCTTCATCCACCTGACTATACTATAGATCTAAGTTCAATCAAGGATTTTGGGAACAAAAACATACCATAGCTCAAGAAACCCTAAAAACTTAAGATCCTCTTTCCTAACTCAAAATGTCACAAAAATGCTTTCAAATCTTAGTTTCCATTCCTCAAACCTTCAAAGAAATCATATAAGGTTTCCATTAACTCTTTGATTTGACCACACACAAGAGGGTTTCATCATATTCCAAGGATTTATGGCATTACTTACCTCAATACATAGATCTCAAGGCACCGATGATTATTCCAACGGCGAAAAGGTAAGATACGGCTTTGGAAATCAAGGGGAAACACTTCCTTCCCTTCTCTTCCCTCTTTTCTCCCTCTTCTTTACTCCTCTCCACCAAACCTTTGCTGAAATAATAAATGGGAGAGAGAGAGAGAGAGAGAGAGAGAGAGAGAGAGAGAGAGAGAGAGAGGAGTAAATGCTATTTGTACCTTGGGTTATAAATATCTATTAAGGTCCGTATGGTTTTGTCCTTCTATGGTTCAAAATGCATTAAATCATGATACAGGGCAAAATCGCCTACATTATCGGGCACACATAACTTCATTACGACGGGGAACCCGAAATATACGTGCTCACCTAATTTGGGCTTGTTGAGGCCCACATTTCCCTACAGGTGGATCACACTGGGGGGTTTCGCACCCACCAATCGGCCAAAACAAGGCCAACCTTGCTGTATTTTGGAGGGAATGGGTTCTTAACGTGTATTTCACTCCTGCCACTCATCGTGGACCATGTTCTCATTATCCAATACGATACCATACCTTCCTTACTCGTACATGGCCTTGTGATACGTGTAAGGGCACGATTTAGGTGTACAAGTCACATTGGGCACTAGCTCAATATTGTCCGATGATCCCGCATTTGATGTCACCTTTGCTATTATACACCATAGGGTACCTGCATCTACCCTTTTCGGTTCAGACCCTGTATGACCAAACCAAACCAACCGGTTAATAAATCGGGTTAGGAGCAGTGCTCTACATTTACTCCCTTTTAAAAAATTTCATCCTCGAAATTGAAGTTACCTGGTAGTCCGAATAGATGAGGGTATTTAGCCTAGATTGCATCTTCTTTCTCCCAGGTGTGAGGGTAGCAGGCCTCGGATCTGAATCTCTCATCCCCCATTCAGGGGAAGGTCTCTCCGTCAGATTCGGTCCTTCTCTCGTCTCTTTTGATATCCTTTGGGGTGGATAAGGAAAGTGTTGTGTGTGCTTCTGCAGGCCCCGCGTCATCGTATTGCCGCTCAGAAATACATGGAGGCTTATTTTGCAGGTGTACAGGGTTTGTCATAAAGACGGGGTTTGATAATAGTCTAATATGGGGATTGGGATCATAAAAAAAGGGTGTGGAGTCGCCACCTATGATTGTGGGCCTAGGACCCAAGAGTGGGCCCAATTCCTAAGAAAAGGGCTCGGAAGTTGGTCTGGTCTAGAGATTTAGGAAAAGAGTCAGGTTGTAGAATTGGGAAGGTGTTAGGCACACAAACTACTCGGTTCAACCGATCTTCCTACTAGATGCTTAAGAATGAACATTTTCCACAATTATTCCTATTATGCATGCATGGCTAAATTATCAAGCATATGTACATTAAAAAAAAAACAACTATTTATGTACACTAAAACTAGGTTAATTATATATCTACGTTATACTTAAATGAGGAGAGAGACTACACCTAAATTTGACCTATGTTTCGGGTCAAGAGGGCTGGGCCCCTGATGATACTGACTTTTCTTGTGGATTCTCCCGGCTGGGGGAAGATGGTCTTGAACTCCAACTTCCAGTTTCGAGAGATGCTGATTGTGGTAATCTGCAGATGGAGGTCTGGCTTAGGATTGGTTACTTTTGGGCTATTGATTTTGGCAAAGCTTCCACTAGGGATGAGCTACTTCCAGGTTTTAATGAGGTGACACTTTGGTAGAGCTTCCTCTAGGGATGAGCTACTTCCAGAAAAGTCAGGTTGGTACTTCGGCAGAACTTCCGCTAGGGACAAGTTACTTTCAGAAAAGTTAGGTCAAAATTTTGACAGAGCTTCTACTAGGGTTGGCTACTTCTGGAAAAAGATTCTGGTGGCACTCCGGTAGAGCTTCCGCTGGGAATGGCTATTTTTGAAAAGATTCCAGGGGCACTCGGGCAGAGCTTCTGCTGGGAACGACTATTTTTGTCAAAAAATAGATTGACCTAAAAAATGGATTGAAGATCCCCAAAGCCCCAAAGAATAGTTTGAAGATCCGAACAGAACTCTGGATCTTGACAAAGATCTCTTCGTAGACCCGAAGAACCTCAAGGGGGGGATTTCTACTTTGGTAAAAAGCAAGAACACTCAAAGGAGGGAAGCTAAAAACATACTTTTTTTGGAAAAAAATGGATTGAACTAAAAACTTGGATTGAAGATCTTCAAAGTCCCGAAGAACACTTCGAAGATCCGAACAAGATTTCGGATCTTGACGAGGATCGTTCCGAAGACCGAAGAAACTCAAAGGGGGAGGGAAGGAGGAGAGAGGGTAGAGCTTCTCTACAAGAATGCTCTTAAAGAGGCTTTTGAGTGTTTTTTCAAGGAGAGGGGGGTATTTATAGTTTTTTCCAACCAATGAGGTGAGGGCACACATCTTTACCTAGAGTATAATAGAAGGGCACTCTCCCTATCGCCCAGTGGTATATTTCAAAGTTTGAAGAGATTCCATCTTCACCTGAAAAGGTGAGAAGATATTTTCTTGCAAACCAATGGGGTGAGGACACACACTCTTTACCCAGAGGATAATAGGAGGTAGCTCTCCCTATTATCCAATGGTATAATTCAAAGTGGGATGGGAAGTGAAGATATTTTCTTGTTTTTGAAAGTGAAGAAGATATTTTCTTGCAAACCAATGGGGTAAGGACACACATTCTTTACCTAGAGGATAGTAGGAGGTAGCTCTCCCCATTGTCCAATGGTATAATTCAAAGTGTGATAGGAAGTGAAGATATTTTCTTCTTTTTGAAAGAGAAGAAGATATTTTCTTGCAAACCAATGGGGTGAGGACACACATTTTTTACCTAGAGGATAATAGGAGGTAGATCTCCCTATTGTCCAGTGGTATAATTCAAAGTGTGATGGGAAGTGAAGATATTTTCTTACTTTTGAAAGTAAAGAAGATATTTTTTTGCAAACAAAATCTTTTCACAAAAACTAGGATTTTAGTAGAAAACCTGACTATTGGGGGAAATTTTGGAAAAAATACGAAAGTGTCAAAAAATATTTGGAAGTTCCGGGAATAACTCTCGAGAATGTCGGGAAAGATATTTTTTGAAAACTGGGATTTTAGCAGAAAAACGACTGTCAGGAATATTTTCTGAGAAAATAAGAAAAATGTCAAAAAAGATACAGAAGTGCCGAAAAAAGTCTGCAGGAGTGCCAAAAAGGATCTTTCTCCAAAAATGGCATTCTAATAGAAAACCCGACTATTGGTGGGATTTTTTGGGAAAACACAAGAGTGTCATTTTTGTCCAAAAATCCATTTTTTGGGAAAAAACCAGGGGAAAAATCTACTGGGTAAAACTTCAGGCACTGGGCAAGTCTATCCAGTGCTGCTCAACCCCAAAAGGGGATCTGGGCATTGGGCAGCCCTTTGCAACTGTGCACAGGGCCGCAGGGCATTGAACAGAGCTACATAGTGCTGGGCCAGGTCGATTGGTGCCAGATTAGGCAGATCATGTTTGATCGGGGTTAGATCGGGGTTGGTCGGGATTTAAACAGGTCTAGTTTAGACTGATTAGGGTTGATTAGGGTTGGTTTGCATGCGTCAGTGTTGCATGTGTGCGTGCATCAATGGTGCCCGAGTGTGTGCACGCATGGGCGGGGTTATGTGGGTATGTGCACGTGCATGCAAGGGGGTGTGCACACGCGTGCGGGGCCACTTCCAGGAATGATTATGGGAGATCCATAAGTCCAATTTTGACGCACCATATATCATTGGAATTGTATTTACGAGTACTATCCATTCATATGGTCACTTTTGACTGGATTCCTTTGTATATAAAGAGTCAAAATTAGACCATCTTTCTTCCTGTAATGGGTTTTTAGGGTTTTCGGGTGAGTTGGGGGCTATCAGGGTGAGACTACCACAGTCAATTGCATCTTGTCAAATGGAAGTGAAGATTCGCATCCATCATCCAAGTATCATCATTGCTGGGAGAGGGTGACAAAATTGGGTGTCTACTGAATGCCCTCTTTGGCCGAGGCCTGTGCCAATAGCCGAAGGGCAAAGAAAAGAAAGACCACATTTTGTTGCCTAGAGCATGTACTGCCTTCGTCTTGCTCAACAACGATAGTGTTGAAAATGCATCAAGTAATATTTTCTAACTATTCTTAGTTTAGAATGATACCTGATTTGTCGATCTTGGATTACCGTTTGTAGGGATTCGTGTCGTTCCCACGGATAAATAGAGTCGTTACCTATAAGGATTCACACCATTCCTATAGAAAATGTTGATATTGAGCCATCATTCATAGGGATTCACACCGTTCCTGGAAAAGATGTTAGTACTTGAGATTGATTTAGTTTGGACAATGCTGTTCCAGAAATGTTGTTTGCAGAGGTTTGAACCCTCTCTACAGGAGGGATTTAGGAAATTCACCTTAGTTTCCTTTAACCGAGCTTCCATATGCCAGTCTCGGGGGATTTGGTCTCCAGGTTGGGTCTTTCGAACCAGTCTAGGCTATCTGGTGTCTAGGCCGAGTCTTTCAAAATAATCTGGGCAATCTAGTCTCCAGGCTGAGTCTTTTGAAACAATCTGGGCTATCTGGATCTTGGTTTGGATGTACAATGAAACTGGACTCCTTTGGACTGGTGCAAATGATTGCGGGTCACTAGGGCCAGTCAAACAAGGTTGGCCTGCTTGGGGCCGGTGTAATGATGATTTGACCACTTGGGGCCGATGCAATGAGATTTAGCCACTTGGGGTCGATGTAATAAGATTTTGCCACTTGGGGCCGATGTAATAATGCTTACCATAGATTGCTTCGAATATGGTACAAAAGAGGATGTAAATCTTTAACAATCCTTTCCCTGCAAGACACAGATAGAGTGCTTTCTTTTTGGATTTTTCTTTTCCCTCCCCATGTTTTTTCAATTTTTTTATCTTTTCTTTATCTTCTCTTCATGTACTTTGACATTTTTATAATGAAGAGTTTCTTAATTTTAAGAAACTTTTCTGCATTTTGGTTATTTAGACATGATTAATTCCACAACTCCAGCATCTATCAGGGCAATTAGGAATGTGAAAATTCAAATGCCACCATATTTTACTACCAAGTGAAAGCAAATGGATTACATGAATACAATTCTCCTACCAAAGGGAGGAAAGATGAGCTACAATGTGAGGAGACAATTCTTGGGGTGGATGAAAATCCACCAATTCTTCTGGAGTTGGACATATCTCAACAGTTTTGAACCGAAATACATGGAGATCAGCGTCCCAATGTTGAGGTGCTTGTTTGAGTAAGCCATGGTGCAATTCCATACATATGATCTGGTCGAGTATAGACAAATTCATTGATTTCAGTAGGTTTGGTGCAGAGATGCCAATGTTCAATGTCCACTTCCTCAGTGTCTCATTTAGAGAGTCTATGACCTTTCCTGAAACCAAAGAAAGCAAAGAAGAGATGTGATGATATCCTTCAACTATTGACACAACCAAACTTTTACCACTGTACATCAAAGTCTTGACTAATCAAGGGTGGGGAATGAACCGGCCTTGATTACTAGTGCCGGGTGGCTACCTTTTGGGGAGAGATGAAACTCTGGACAGGTATCGGGTGGACCATAGGGGAATGGCAGATTTCTAATGCCATACATGCCTAATGGCGATTCTTGGGGAAAATGAAATTCCAGATGAGATGTGATGGACCATAGGGGAATGACAGATTTCTAATGGTCATGTATGCCAAATGGCGATTCTTGCGGGACATAAGCTATGATGATCTTTTAGGTACCTTGATTATTAATCTGGGAGCCAATTTTTTTGCCTCGAGATTGTTAAGACCACACTTGCACTTATTAAGTTGCCGACGTATCCCTTGGGGGGAATTAGGTCTAGCGTAGTTTGGGCTATTCACCCGATTAAACATAATATCTCTTGAGTTGATCCATGTTGACCAATCCAGGTATTTCTTCACCATTGTGGTCTGTGACCTTGCCTGGTAGAATCTCTTTGACAGTAAATGGACTACTCCAATTAGGCCAAAACTTTCTTCTAGGGTCATAAATTGGGGCTCTTTGTTCACGAAGAACAAGCTCGCCCTTTTCTATGTGTCGGGGCTTCACATTCTTGTTGAAAGCCCTTGCTATTCTTAGCTGATACTTTCTTAGATTGTCCATGGCCTTCATACGCCTCCCATCAAGAAAGTCGAGCTCATCATGCCTAGCCTTCACCTATTCTCCTTCTCGCAGCTGACTATTCAAAAGTATCCTTAAGGATGGTACTAGGATTTCTATTGGCAACACTGCTTTGACTCCGTATACCAAGGAGAATGGAGTTGCCCCTGTCGAAGACCACATAGAAGTCCGATATTCCAATAATACAAGTGGTAACTTGTTTGCCCAATCCTTGTGTGTTTCGGCTTCTGGAGAATGACCTTGATGTTCTTGTTGGATGCTTCTACTGCCCCATTGGTCTGTGGCCTGTAGGTGGTAGAGCGATGCCTCTTGATGCCGAGCTTTGTGCAAATCTTATCAGTCTTGCCCCAGAAATGGGATCCTTGATCTAATATCAACTCTTGTGCTACTCCATACGGGCTAATGATGTTTTCTTGAATGAACTTTGCTACCTTGGATGAAGTGAGCACTGTATATGATTGGGCTTCTACTCACTCAGTTCCCCCTGGATGTTCTCCACTTGGGGCATCGACATCATAAGGAAGATCAACCCCAAAGCATCCAACAGGCATGAGTTTATCTTGACTAACATTTTGGCATTCATATGGGGTCCGCAAAGGCCTTGATGAATTTCTTTCATGATTGTTTGAGTTTTCTCTTCATCTACACACAATAGTTGTAGCCCATCATAGGATCTTCTGTACAACAAATCTCATTGGAGGATAAACTGGGTAGCATATCTCCTTAGGGACTTCTTTTCCCTATCGGTGGCTTCAACTGGATACTTCCTTTCCCTGATGAAGTCCACAATGTGAGCAAACCAAGATCGGCCATCCATGGTGAGAGAATTCACCGTATTCTGGTAGATGGGCTTGCTTCTTTATTCCACTAAGAATGGTCGAATTTTGGCAATCGGATTGCATTCTACCATTGAAGCTAGGGTTGCAAAGGCATCAAAAAACTAATTGTTATCTCTCTGAAAGTATTCAAATGAGATCTTCTCAAAATGTCCAATCACCTCTTCCAAATGTTCTTGGTACAACTTCAGCTTTTCATCTTTGGTCTTCCATTTTCCTTGTGTCTGATATATGACAATGGTTGAGTCCCCATACACCTTGATTCTTTTTACTCCAATGGTTAGGGCTATCTCTAGTCCCAAGGCACAAGCTTCATACTCAGTAATTTTGTTGGTACAAGGGAAATCAAGGTAAAATGATGAAGGCAAGTAAAGGCCGTCTGGAGTGACAAGTAAAATTTCAGCACCACACCCCTTTTGATTGGCTGCTCCATCAGAGAATAATTGCCATTCATTGGATGTGTCTTCTTCTTCAATTGTTGAAATCTCTTCCTTTGGAAAAGCATCATGTAAGGATCTTCCATCTTCGATTGGGTAGGTAGCCAAATGATCACCTACAACCTACCCCTTGATAGCTTTTTGAGCGACATAAGTGATGTCAAGTTCTAATAACAATAGCAACCATCGAGCCATTCTACTTGTGAGAGCTGGTTTCTCAAAGAGGTATTTGATTAGATCCATCCTTGAGATCAATGATACTAGATATGCTATCATGTAGTGTCGCAACCTCTTGGTGGCCCAAATTAATGTAGCACAGGTTCTCTCCAGAAATGTGTATCATGTCTCATATTCTAAAAATTTCTTACTAAGGTAGTATATGGCAAGCTCTACCCCTTCTCTGCTTCTTTCTGAGCTAGCAAAGAGCCTATGGAACTTTCTCCAATTGATAAGTATAGCAAGGGCAGTTCTCCTTCCATCGGTGGTGTCAACATTGGTGGGTTCATAAGATATTCTTTTATCTTGTTAAAAGCTTGTTGGCATTGATCATTCCATTTTATGGACTGATCCTTCTTTAGCAACTTGAAGATCGGCTCATAGGTCATAGTCAGCTGGGCTATAAACCTGTGGATGTACTGGATGTGACCCAAGAATCCTCGTATCTGCTTCTCCGTGCTGGATTTCCTTGATCTTGATGGGGTCGACCTCGATGCCTCTTTTGCTCACCAAGAAACCCAATAACTTTCCTGTTGTTGCCCTGAACACACACTTCTAGGGGTTCAACCTCAGCTGATACTTCTTGATCCTTTCAAAGAAACATCTCAATGTGGGAATGTGCCCTGGTTGATCTCTCGACTTCACAATCTTATCATCCACATAGACCTCCACATCCTTGTGTATCATGTCATGTAGGATAGCTGTAGCTGCTCTTTGATAAGTTGCCCGGGCATTCTTCAATCCAAAGGGCATGACCTTATAACAATAAGTACCCCATAAAGTAGTGAAGGCTGTCTTTTCATGATCCTCTAGGTGCATACTCACTTGATTGTATCTTGAGAATCCATCTATAAATGATAGCAAGGCGTGGCTTGCGGTGCTGTTGACTAATACATCAATATGAGGTAATGGGAAATCATCTTTTGGGCTCACTTTATTGAGGTCTCAAAAATCCACACACATACGTACCCTTCCATCTTTCTTTGGAACTGGTATGATGTTAGCCAACCATCCGGGGTACTTCACCCCTTATAAGAACCCAACATTCCACTGCTTCATAACTTCTTCTCTAATCTTCTCACTCCATTCAGGATGCATCCTTCTGAGCTTCTGCTTGATGGGCCTTGCCCCAGGGTAAGTCGGCAAATGATGCTGTACAATGTTGGGGTCGATTCTAGGCATATCTTCATACGACCAGGCAAAGACTTTTGTAAATTGCTTCAAGAGGTTAATCATCTATTCTGCTTCTTCATCTTCTAGGGTGCTACCAATTTTTACCTCTTGAGGGCATTGGTCGGTTCCCAAATTAATTACCCAGGTATCCTCATAGATGGATTGATCTTTCTTTGGTTTGCATTATTTTATTAATTTTTGATATTCATTAAGATTATCATCGTAAAAAGGAGGCAAGTCATACTCGGAATAGGAAATTTCATTCATGAATGAAGGAGTAACAGACCCAACATACATGGACTCTTGACTTTCCTCTACGGGAACAACAGACTCATAAATAGAAGACTCGATGACAGAATTGTAAACATAAGGTTCATAGACAGACTCGACGACCGACTTGATGCTAGTGGTACTTTGGTTGGTTGACTCAATAGCATGGGTGAACTTAAAGTTCTCTTCAATGCTCGTCTAGTTCAGGAGTTGTTCAGTAGACTGGTGAATGAGTAAGTAAGGCAAAGGGCCGTCTTCTTCTCCCTCCAAGCTAATTACTACTATCTTCGTCGTTGTGGTGTACTTGCTTTGCTGCTTCATTGGGCTGTACTGTATTTGTCTGATCTCATGATCTCTGAAGTCGAATTTGCTAAGAGGCAAGTGGCGGTCGAGACTACTCAGACCCTTCTCGATGTAATCCAACTTCATGAGCCTGTTGAGTGAGGCCATCCCTACTCCTTGGTCACACCTCTGACCACTTTTATGGGCCTTCCCATTGCAATTGGTTCTAACATAGTACATGCAAACCATCATTCTTTGGGTTCTTCTCTGTTTAGCATAGTCGCTTCTTCCTCTGAGTGGCCTCGGCTTGAGATCTTGGAGCTCTTGAGCTCGAGGTTCTTGCAAGAGAGTACAGATGTGTACTTTTAGATCAGTGGGAAGAGGTAGGCTCCAGGTGAGTCTTATCTTCTTCTCCCACTCCTTCTTCAAAAGAATCCAAGGGCTTGGTGGCTCCTTTGATCGGATCAAAGCTATGGGATTGCTACCGGAAGATCTTTTTTCAATCATCGCAACTTCAATTATCCCAGTAATGCAACTTTCTTGATCATTTCCCTTGATTTGTAGCTGTTCCACCTTATGAGTTACCTAGTCGAACTCATCTTGGAAGAACACTTTAAACCCCGGTTGCATTTTGGCGGTGGTTTCATCGAACCATGGCTCAACATTCCGACAGAACGGGAAATCCTCTTGTTCCTTCGCAAAATACCCATTAAGAGTAGGGTAGTATGTGGCAGATATTTTTCTAGTCATCTTTAATATTCTATTCTTACCCTTTATTGGAGGAATATACCCCAGTCCATTCTTACCCTTGTTGACAATGGGAATGGGCAACTTGGATACACCTTGTGCATATTTTCCTAATCCCATGCCGGGGAAGTATTGCATGTTTTTCATCATCCGGCCCACTGGAGGGCTCAAAGTTGCTTCATATTCAACTGAGATGCTTTATTCGACTGCCCCTTTTGTGAGCACCACACAAATCCTCTCTATTTCAAATCCACCAAGGTGAACTTCATCTGTTTGCTCTTCCCCTTTCTCTATGTTAGCCAATGTATTGACCACTTCAGGGTCTCCTAAGACAACGATCACTTTGCCTTCATATAGGAATTTGACCTTCTGATGGAGACTAGATGATATTGCTTTGGCATGATGTAGCCTTGGCCTCCCTAGAAGTATGTTGAAGGAAGCCGGTATATCAATCACTTGGGAGTCTACATCAAACTTCACCGGCCCAACTACCACAGCCAAGGTGATTACTCCCAGAATTTCCCTTTTTGTGTTATTATAGGCTCTAATGGTTTGACCTGATGCCTTCATCTTCTCAACATTGACGCCGATGCTATTGGCTGACCTCAATAGTAGGACGTTCAAGGTGAATCCATTGTCAATGACCACCTGAGGAACAGTCTTGTCCAGACAATCCACTATGATGTACAAAGCTTTGTTTGTAAGAACCCCCTTTAGGAATTTCAGAGTCTGAGAATATGAGAGACTGCACTGCATATGTTGCCCCTACTATTTGGGAGAGCTACACTGGGTATATCTCAATCAGTACTCGCATATGAATGAGGGATTTCAATACTGCCTCACGGTGAGCAGGAGAGGCCATCAACAATCCCTAGATGGAAATATTGGCTTGAGCCTTCTTCAGTTGAGCCAACACTGGATTTTATGGTTCCTTCTTCAAGCTACTGGTCCCTGCCTCATACTTGCTGGGTTGTTCCACTGCTAGAGCCTTGCCTTTGTAGTCTTTCCCACTTTGGGTCTCCATAACTCTGGCGGGCTTCTTTATAATGATCTCAGTGGGGTACTGATCCTCATCATCACTTTCTGTAATGGTGTTAATTCCAACCATTTGATCATCTTCTTCAAATTCTCCTTCTCGACTCGAAGTGGAAATTCGAGATCCTCCACAAATATTGAGAGCCCTGGCTCATAACTTTTTCACTGTATTAGAAAGTTGTTGGAATGCAGTGCCTACTGCCCCTGTGAATGTGTTGTCTGGCACTATTTCCTCCATATCATTCAGCTGCACATGGTAGTAATGATCATCGATAGTTACTTCACCCAGCATGTTGTCAATTTCTTCTACTCTTTCCTGCATCCTCAATGTGTTTGAGTACACTTCACATAGCTTTTCTTCCAACTCTAATGTGGATTCTCATTCATCCATATAAACTTATGTCGGCTCTCCAGATTCCTCATCATTTTTTGAATCTAATGTAGAATCATCTCCTCCCATGCAAAGGGAAGGCTAAATGCCACCTGTCAGATAAGCTATTAGGTCATCACCACCGATAGCATAAACTGAGAAACATGTTTGGTGATCTGGTGAGTAATATTCTGACTCTTTATTCACATCCTGATTTTTGGGCCCAAGGTAATCATCCCAGTCTGGATAATTGTCATCACTTTCATCTTCCTCATCATTGTTCAAATCTTCATCCTCTTCCTCTTCCTCATCGTCATCGTCATCATCATCATCACTGATTTCCCATTCACTCGGCTCCTCATCAGGTTCTTCATCAGGTTCTTCATCAGGCTCTTCATCAAGCCCCTGAATTCTCCTGCGTCCAAATGTTCATAATACTCAGAATGTATGGACCGAAAGATCCCTGTGGGGTTTGACCTCGTTGTCATTAGCTCAAAGTTAGGTCAAATTAGACTCATCCTCCTCTGTGTCACTCCCTATGTGGATTAGGGAGGTATGCTCCTTGATCTGTTCTCCTACTGATAGTGCTATTACTGTCCCCCAGAGATCATTTGTAACTTCCTCAATGGTCTCTGATCTATCCTCTTGTGATACCCTCGGCTGAGTCAAAGGTGTGGGATCTATGACTTGATCTTCTTTAAGGGCATTGGCTGAACCTGATGATGAAGTCATTTTTGGGGAGTCGGGCAATCCTTTCATGCTGCTCTAATCATATCCACCAATCCACCCTTATCTTGGGTTATAGACTGAACCCTGGGAATGGGAGTCATATGAAGTTGACAATGGGTATGAAGCAGGGTGATATGATGATAATGTTAAATGGGAGGTCCTGATGGAGATGGTGAATGGTAATATTGCACATGGTAGGATGAAGATGGGGTACCTTCCCTTTGAGGGGCGGATAAAGATTGTTGGTATGGTAGGGGTGATAATATCGTAGAGGTAGAGGATGAGGGTTATATGGCGGGTATTGGGGATTATTGGATGGTGATGAAGGTTAATTGGATGATGATGGAAGGTTTGATCCCAGATAATAGGGAGGGAATGGTCAGTTGGATGAAGGAGGGAAGGTGGACATCTGCTTTCCCTTTTCTTCTTCTAATGACTCTGATGATTCTTCTTCTTGAGGAAGTTTCATGGCCTTTGTTCTTTGTGCCAAGATCTTCTGATAGGCACTGGCAGTTAGACGACCCTTTTGCTTCTTTGGCTGAATGAATGAAGTGGGGTCACTTTCTTCCGACTCATCATCAACCAACTTGGTGACCGTACCATGATCTGGGAGTGGGTTGGTGGTAACATTAGGAGATTGTTTGACATTGACTTCAATCATCCCGTTATCCACCAGATCTTAAATTGCATGCTGTAACCCTAGGCACCTTTCTGTGGCATGCCCCTTCTAGGTATGATAAGCACAATACTCATGGTCTCGATACCAAGTCGGGAGAGGAATGGGAATTACTCTTGGAGCCACTATTCCCAGCAAACCTTGCTTCTTTAGTTTCTCATATACTGCTGTGATTGGCATCCCCAAGTTTGAAAATTGTCTTCTTTGACGAGGGGACTTCTGAGCCAAAGCATCTGCTTGCATCACAAATGGTTGTGATGGAGAGATGGCTACCACTGATTGTTGGGTTGAACTGACAATACTGGCTTCGGGACCTTTCCCTCGTCCAACCTTTGTACCTTTTCCTGTATCCTAAGAAGTTCCAAGGTATTGTGCTACTCGTAGAATCCTTTTCTCAATGCGTGTCCATGTGGCTCTCAATGCCTCAAAGGTCTACAGATGTTGGTAGTAGAGGACATCATAATAGGGCTTGGACATGTTTTCAATTAGCATCTCCTCTTGCTTGGCTCCTGAAGGTCGCTCCGCCATCTTGGTAGCATTATCCCTGAATCTCATGAGGAACGTGGCGAATCCTTCTCTTGACTGCTGCCTAAAGGTTTCCAGTTCTTGATGCTTCACATCTACCTCAGTATTGTAAGAGTATTGTTTGGTGAAGGCTTTCACCAATGCTGCCCAATTTTGTGGCTGTGCTAGCTTTAACTATGTGAGCCATCTCAAAGCTGTTCTTGACAATGTCAACATAAATGCTTGACCCATCTGGTTGTCTATTAGTTGCCATGACTTGGCAATGCTGAGGAAGACTTTCAAGTGAGCCTTAGGATCCCCTAATCCATCAAATCTATCAGTTTGCCACTTGAATTTCTCAGGGATTCTTCCTCCAGAGATGAAACTCATTTCATCAGAGTTTGCCATTTGACTTTCTTGACTCTTTCCAACTTGTATTATATCCTCCAGCTTTTCCAGCTGCTCTCGGAGCTTTCTTTCGCTCTCCGTCTCAGGAGGTTCCATTCTGACATGTGTTGCAAATTCTTCTTCTTCGTCCTCAATCACCACCCTCGAAGGGGGGACTCAAGAGTAGACTCCTCTCTGACCATTCTGACGGGTGGGGGAAGCTCCCCGATGCCCCATAGGTCTATTATTCTCTTGCTCTCCTAGAGTTGGAGTGGGATCGACCCTGGGAGGGTTCTGAAGTAGGTGGAGTACTTGTGCTAACCCATTCTTGACCTCAATAATTTCTTCTTGTAGTGCCTCAACAAGATGTACCCATGCCTGAACTGGAGTTTCACTGTCTGTTGGATCCATATCTTCCAAAGTGCACTCACTTGCTAGTAGATAATCTCGTAGGGATAACATAGGTGACACTGGACTTAAACGAGTCAACCGACTGCCCTGACATGTCCAAATAAACTTTGGTGAATACTTGAGATGTGAAGTTGTGCCTGAACCAAAAGGCAGTTTATTTTAGGGTTCTAATATTCACATCCCATGTTCAATCATTCATTCATTTTGATCAATCAATACTTCAACCAAAGTCAATTCACCGTATGATAGAAAGTGGATAGAGAAACGTGCCTCTAGTCCACTTGATATCATCAGTGAGAATCTCATACAAATGGCTTGTCGAGAATATTCCCATAAGACATTCCATGTAATATAGTCATGCTTTCCTTGCTCTTTTTTCCACTAGGCGTCCTTCCTCCTGATTTTCTCGGGACTTCTTGGGACTTTACGTGACTTTGATGAGATTGCCCCTAAGTCACGTATTTAGACATTTTTCTTAAGGAGGTGGGACACCTTTTATCCGAATCCCACGTAGGAAAACAATTCTTTATGACGAGAATATAATGTAGGAAAATTGCTTTTCAAGACCGCAAACAAGTTCTACAGTTAGCTTGTGGCGCTCTTAGCTTCTCCATCTATTTTCTGCAGGACGTTGAGTATGTAGTGGATGCAATAGGACTGACAAGGCCACCTTGACAAGATTGATATATGCTAGGTACTGATCCTTTAACGCACCTCAAGGGTACTTGGCCAAGGGTGTAGCTCCCTACCCCATTCTACGTGACTTCACATGAGAGGATGGTAAGGACCACTACGAGGTTGGTGGAACCATGAGTGAACGTGTGTGATGTGTAGTGTAGGGTAACCATCCTTCGATCTCAAAATGTCGTAAAGTTTACAGACCTCCCCGAGGGTGCTGGCACAATTATAACATCCCTGTCGTTTGACGATAGCTTCCACTCTTATATAGGAAGCGACTACCATTTGCTCTTAGAGTACTCTCTATATTATACACTGACCTCCTCGAGGGTACGAGCATGATAGGGAGTCCCTCGCCAAATGATTTCAGTTCGAGCACGATGCATGATACAGTTAGTGAATACAATTTACAAACATGGGGTTAGCCAAACATGTTTTCAAATAGATATGGTGGAAAATGTTCTTGCATTTAAAGGTAGCATCTAGTATCGGAAGCTTGACAAGTACCCAGTGGAGTCACCAACGTGAGGGTAGCGGGCCTTGGATCCGGATCTCTCATCGCCCGTTTGGTGGAAAGTGTTGTGTGTGCTTTTACGGGCCCCACGCATGGGTATCACCTCTCGAAAATACATGGAGGCCTATTTTGTAGGTGTACCTAAAGATGAGGTTTGATGATAGTCCAATATGGGGTATTGGGATCATATGAAAAGGGTGTGGAGTCGCCACCTATGATTGTGGGCCTAGGACTCAAAAGTGGGCCCGAATCCTGAGAAAAGGGCCTGGAAGTTGGAGTGGACCAGAGATTTAGGGTAAGAGTCAGGCTGTAGAATTAAGAAGGTGTTAGGCACCCAATCTACCTGGTTCAATCCGTCTTCCTACTAGATGCTTAAGAACGAACATTTTCCATAATTATTCCTATTTTGCATGCATAGCTAAATTATCAAGCATATGTACATTAAATAAAAACAACTATTTATGTATAGTAAAACAAGGTTAATTATATATCTACATTATGCTTAAATGAGGAGAGAGATTATACCTAAATTTGACCCCTGTTTCGGGTCAAGAGGGGTGGGCCCCTGATTGATACTAACTTTTCCTGTGGATTCTCCTGACTCGGGGAAAGATAGTCTTGAACTCCAACTTTCGATTTTGGGAGATGCTGATTGTGGTAATCTGTGGACGGAGGTCCTACTTAGGATTGGTTATTTTTGGGCTATTGACTTTGGTAGAGCTTTCATTAGGGATGAGCTACTTTGGGTTTTGATGAGGTGACACTTTGACAGAACTTCCGCTAGGGATGCACTACTTCCAAAAAAGTCAGGTTGGTACTTCGACAGAGCTTCTGCTACGGACGAGCTACTTCCAGAAAAGTTGGGTCAGAATTTTGGCAGAGCTTTCGCTAGGGTTGGCTACTTCTGGAAAAAGATTCTGGTGGTACTAAGACAGAGCTTCTGGTAGGGATGAGCTATGAGAGGGCTAGGCTGAGGTGGAACTTCGGTAGAGCTTCCGCTGGGAATGGCTATTTTTGGAAAGATTTCAGGGGCACTCAGGCAGAGCTTCTGCTGGGAATGACTATTTTTGAAAAAAATAGATTGACCTATAAAATGGATTGAAGATCCCCAAAGCCCCGAAGAACACTTTGAAGATCCGAACAGAACTTTGGATCTTGTTAAAGATTACTAGTAGGGTGAAGGGACGGGATATCAAACTCCCTATAGAGCTACTGGCAGAGATCTTGGGCATCTCTATGGATGGCACTTAGTATTATTGTCCACCCAGGGGTAAGGCTTTGGGCCCCCACATTAGCCAGACTCTACAGAACCACATTTATGAGGTCATCTATGGCTATGCAGTACGTCCTGAATCTGAGATAACATTCATCCCAGAAGTCTGGGTCTTCAACCGCTTAGTTCAGTTCAACCTGCTCCCCCGAGCCAGTCACCGAAACCAAGTAAACTTCATGGGAGCTTATATGGCATATTGCATCTGTATGGATATGAGGAATGCTTCTCATATATGCCTCCCCTTTGTCATCATGAAGACCATGCAGTGCCACACCGCACATCCATCAGACAGTAATTATCCTTATGCCTGATCCCTTACCAAGATATTTGAGTACTTCCAAGTGGACCTAGAGGGTGAGGAGGGAAGGTCCCCATCGGACAAGTTTTCTCGGGGGATTTTACATAAGATGGAGTTGTACAGTTTAATGGGATCCGTTGAGGGGGATGCAGCTCAGGAGGGGAATGATGAGGAGGATGTCGATTACGTACCCGAGGTGGAGGAGGAAGAGGAGTTTGAGGAGGAGGTTCCTATAATGTAGCACCACCATCTCTAGGTGGGGCTTTTGATTTCAAGAGCATGTTAGATAGGTTAGAGGCACTATAGGCCAGTCAAGAGTGGATCCTGAAGAATCAAAAGGAGAGTGCTGCCCATGAGAAGACTCTCCAGGAGACTCAGGTGAGTATGTTGATGGAGCTTTAGGACCTGTCTGATGATGTGGACTCAGCATCCAAGGAAATAGCTATGAGCCCACAACACCTTTAGGAGGAGTTGGTTTTGGTGAACCACCGTTTCACTTACTATGACTATCACCTCCACATCAACTTTAGGTCTTGTGAGGGAGAGGTCATAGATTTGGATGATGATTGTGTGGTACAACTGGCTTGGAATGATGTTATGTAATTCTGGTTTTGAGAACTCTTCTTTATTTTGTTCTTCTTCTTTATGTTTCACTTTCTTGTCTAAAACTTTTGTACTCACATTTTGTAAATGCAACATGAAGAAATTTTTAAGTTTTAAGTCATTACAACTTTTACGTGAAGTCTTTTACATTTTCCCTAGCTCCAATCCTATTGTAGGTTCTACAAGGATTAATCTTGCAAGCTGTGTGTGATTAAAGCATTATGGGTCTGATACCACCATTGTCATGCCGTGTTCATATAGAACCAGACTGGTGACCCGGTTCCCTCTGGGTAACCCAAGACTCACCAGGATCATCTGATACAATAACCATAGCACAACATGCCACATATAATCATGGAAATATAATTATGTAATTCAGCAGAAGTCTTGTCATATATAAATACCTGTAAATTCCCATATACTCTTAATACCAAATTGTTGTAATATATGGGTCTATAGGCATGATATTTACACAGGAAATAAAAATTTAATTATCGAGAGCATCAAAAGGGGAATATACTAAAAGAATAGAAAAGAACTATGCTTGGTGATAACTACTGTCGTCCCGCAACACAACTCTCGCACGGGGAACCAACTCCGTGACCAAATCCTTCTGGGACCCACCAATCTCGCACTGGAGGTTCGTTGATGGACCCCGACACTTGTTCCTCTATTGAGAATCCTACAAAATCATCTAAAAAGGTGTGTACACGAGGGATGAGCTCACTAGCTCAGTAAATGGAAAGAAAGACTCACATAAGCAATTCCAATTCAAATGATACTATATACATGAGATTCATTTTTATCCTATACACCTAAGCAACATTACTAAGTCATAGGTTGCATGCTACTCACAGCCACAGTGTGCATATCCCCCGGGTTTGAGATGCATTCTCTATCCCGCAATACGCCCATAGGGTGGTTGGAGAAGGCTAGCTGTGAGCACTCGAAAAAATAAATTGTGGCCGAACCACAACAGAAAAGTAAATCAAGGCCAAACCATAGTAGAAAATAAATGAAGTATGATTGGTCCTCTGAATGTATTACCAACGTTTCCAACTATCCTAATGATCAGCCAGACATTCTTCTAGCCACCACGGCGGTCTGCGACCGACGCTTCCCCCCAATGATAACTTGATACCTAAACCCCCGTTGGAAAGCGTCGTAACATGAGGGAATGTCAAATCCTAGCCATATGCTCCTATATGAGATAGTACGACTACATAGTACTTTTGTGTCCCATTCCATGGTGTACCGATGCATTCATTTCCAAGCCGACTACGGCATCTAACTAGCCATTCAATAAATGCCCGACTAATCATCATCGTAATCAAACAATCAATAAATCCATGCTCATGATTCAAAGCAAGAAACAAGTATTTATGAATGAAACAATTCAACATAACAATTCATATATGCATCCAACAGTAGTCAAGCATATGCATGAGAAGGGCATTCATAATGTCAAGATAATATATATGCAATGAAAATGATGCCATAAACACTCTCAAAATAAAATCAACGTCCTCTCCCCACTTACTTATTCTTGCTTAAGAATGTGCGTCATGGTATGGGTAAGATCCGGCGTGCACAGATGAAAGTCTCAAAACCTAACACAGATAAGAAACTTAGAATATGTCCATTCTGGAACCATAAAACAATGTAAGATATGGTCACAATATGTTTAATAACGCGAAGGAGGCTGTCAATGAATTTGAGTTCAAACGAAGTTCATTTGAGCCACAGGTTGGTCATACAGGTGGGTAGGAGGACCCACCTGTGCAAACTGCCCATGTAGATAGCACTCAGACCCAGGTGCTACTGCAGGTCTGGGTACTCGCCAGTCCTACCTGTTGGTAGGACCCCAGGGCAAACCCAAAACTGGTGGGTGCTACCGGCCAGTAAGACCTTGAAGCTCAGGAAAAACCAATGAGTTATACCGGCAGGTCTAGGTACCTGCCGATCTTACCTGCTTGTAGGCATTAGAAGCCCATGCAAGACTAGGGGGCACATTGGTGGGTCTGGTTATCAGCTGGTGCTACCCACCAGTGTTCAGTGTGTCACACCATGCTCCCAGTAGACCCAACTTACCATTAGGAATACCGGTGGTGAGAGTAAGACATGTACCTATTTTACAAACCTACCAGGATCTCTGATAGCAGTACCTTAACATTTTCACAATCTCCCATCACAAACCAACATAAGTAGCGGAATCATAAATAAAATGGGGAAATATCTAATGATAAACATAATATTATTAACCAAGTTATTCAGTTTACAATCTTCAAGACTTACATATATCAAGTTTTAAACATAATATCCACAGACCTATATAAACATAATCAAAAATATGCAAAACAATTAATGGTGCCACGTATGCACAAAAGTCACAAGCACAGTCCTAGCCATGGTCCTCCGTTTCTGGCATCCACTAGTCACTCACTTTGTACTCAGGTCCAGAGGAAAAAGAGTCACTAGCCACAGGCATGATCGTACCTGCATCATCATCTAAAAAGTGTGTATACGTGGGTGAGCTTTCCAACTCACTCAGTGAGGGGTGGGGTCAAGCACATCTAAGCAAGACAATAATAATAATTCATGATGCATGATAGCGAAAATTAAACACATTGTCCATGATGCTCGTGATGCAGTTCATTTATTTTTTATCCATCAATCAATACAAACTAAGTCTAGTAAATGCTACTACGTCGCATTAGGCTGTATCCTTTGTCTCGGAACCGCCATCGACTACACAAGGATACAAATCCAAGCCATGATTAGAAGCCTGTCGGTCCCCATATGCATCCATGGGTCACCCAACAAACCCCTGATAACCCCGTACTGGTAGTCACGGTATCGGTAACACATTGGTCATGCCGGATAGGTTCTCGCCTTCGGCTACAATCACATCGTACCGCGGGAGTGGAATTCTGGAAAGGCACATTGAATATACCACAATGGGTTACCCAACACCTCAACCCCTGTTGGCAAGGGTTCGTAGCATAGTGTGTGATACCTAACCACATATATTCTATATGCCTTTATAGTGATACAGTTAGTATGGATTATATGATACCAACGAGACCTCAGCCACAAAGTGTAATCCATCTCCAAATACAGTCCAGGATACATGATACCAGAGAGACCTTCGCCACAAAATGTAACCCGAGACCGTTTACCTAATCTAGCATGGAAATAGCAGTCGAGTATGGACTACGCAACACCGGTAAGACCTCGGCCATGAAAGATATCCATTTCCAAATGCAGTCCCAGGGTACACGATACCAACGAGGCCTTAGCCACAAAGTGTAGCCCGCGACTACAACTAACTCTAATGCACATAATCGATGCATGAATGCAACATACATACGGCAGTCATGGCATCGATACCACCTCATCCACATTGGATTCTGTCTCACACACAACCAAACACAAGGTGATCATGGTACCAGTACCACTCGGCCACACTGGATCCCGCCATACATCTCCATACAATTCATATCATAATCGTAAATGACAATGTAACATATCATCATTGCATTTGAGCAATTTCAATTAAACATATATTTCTAAGCATGTAAGTAATTTAATAATAACAAATAATCAAAAAATAAACAAAGTCCATCCCTCACCTGTTTTACGATCGGGTGTGTTCGGGTATAAGTGCAACCATTGATCGATCAATTCAATTTTTGGTTTGGGGCACGTGCGCATCACTATCTTAGACACAAATGGAATTGTACATCAGTACGCATCAAAAGCATTGGGAGGGACCCACACAGGTCACCCCCAAAGGGTACAGACACTGTTCCTAAGTGACAGTAGTGTCATCGGAAACAACCACTGGAAACAGAGCATTTCCATCGGAAATATTAGTCCTATTTCCGATGGAGGTGACAGAGAGCACATAAGGCTCCATGTCCATGAAAAATATGCCACCGAAAATAGACCTAGTGGATCGAGTGGGCTATTTCCGGTGGTGGTTCAGGGCAATCCAACTATTTTGGGATTTTTTTGCTTGGGCTCGATCACTGGGATTTATTCCGTGGAGTTTGTAGGGGATGTTCCTAGCATCATTCTAAGCCAAGAAAATTCTAATTCCACCAAGCCGTTTGGGAGATACATCGATCGAACGATCAAAACCCTATTTGGTCTTTTGGCAATACATGTTACCAGAGCTCACCGGGCTTGGTTCGAGCCCGGTAACAACACCGAGAGGGTAGAACACTCATCCTACAACCTTAACATGGTTTGTTCATCGAGATTCCATCTATACCTAGCCCTACCTAGGTCGAAATGGAGAGAGAGAGTGGTATGGGAGGTTGTACTTACCTCCGGCAGTGATTCTGGCAACAAGGCGGCAGTCGGCACCAAGATAGGCCTCCAACCCCTTCTCTTTCATCTCCTCTTTCTCTCCTTTCCTATGTTGGGCACAAGGGAAATTAGGATTCATATCCTCATTTCCCAACTTATAACTTAAATGGGTCTTAGGGTCTGTTTGGTTTGGACCTCTTTTGAACCAATCGGGTTAAAATAAAATTCGGGGCACGAGGACTCACACATTTAGGTCCATAAAGTGCTCACATCATGAGGAAAATGTGGAGGATAATTTGGGATCATCCGGAGTTATTATGATGCGAGTGGCGGGAACCACGAGCATCAGAACCTCGACCGCAGCCTGTCAACCCATCGGAAATAGGCATCGGATTCATGCCCAGGTTGCTTCCAGTGGCTTGTTTTCGATGGTCAAGACAGCTTGCTGTTTTGATAACTTGCTGTCCCAGGGTTGGTATCGCACTGGTGGTTGCCCTCAGATATGGTCAAGGATTTTCAAAAATTTTGATGCGTGCCAAAAATTAAGTGTGGGGAGCCGGGTCACTTACCATTTGGGATCGGAAGGTATGAATCCCCTCCAGTTGGATAGGCACGCGATGCATGAACATGGAAATGCATAACCATGAGCCAAAACCCAATCGTACTTCCGATCTTCGATCTGATGCCTGTCACAACAACTCAAATTAGACCAGATTAGGGCAAGAGTGTAACATTCCCCCCACCTTACACGAATTTCATCCTCGAAATTGAACATACCTGGCAAATCAAACAATCCGGGATACTGCTTCATCATTTCATCTTCTTGCCCCCAAGATGCTTCCTGTTCGTGGTGGTTCATCCATTTCACTTTGACAAAGGAAATAGTGCAGTTGCGAAGAACATGGTCTTTCCGATCAACAATCTTCTTCGGATACTCCATGTAGGCAAAATCCTTGTTGAACTCACAGGGTATGTAAGTCATGATGTGAGTGGGGTCGGGAATGTACTTCCTTAACATAGAAACGTGGAAGATATCATGTGTACCTTCCAACTCTGGCAGTAAAGCTATCCAGTAAGCTACCAGTCCGATCCTGTCTAGTACATCATACGGTCCCATAAACCTTGGACTAAGCTTCCCCTTCTTATTGAACCACATCATCCCTTTAACTAGGGAGATCCGCAAGAACACCTTGTCTCCAACACCAAACTCTAGATGTTTCCTCCTAACATCCGCGTAGCTTTTCTGGCTAGACTGAGCTGCCTGGATCCTTTCTCTGATCACATTCACCTTCTCACTAGTAGCCAGTATCAAGTCTGGATCCAAAATTTGCCGCTCACCAACCTCATCCCAATATAGTGGAGTTCTGCACTTCTTGCCATACTGTGCCTCGAATGGGGACATTCTGATGGTGGCCTGATAACTGTTGTTGTAGGAGAACTCAATAAGGAAAATGTGCTCATGCCAACTATAACTTATATCCAAGGCATATGCTCAGAGTAGGTCCTCCAATGTCTGAATAGTCCTCTCTGATTGACCATCAGTCTGAGGGTGAAAGGCAGTGCTAAAAGGCAACTGTGTGCCCATAGCCTTCTGCACACATGTCCAGAACTTGGAAGTGAACCTGGGATCTCAATCATAGATGATACTAACTGGTACACCATGCAACCTAATGATGTTATCGACATACAACTTGTCCATAAAAAATGTGGTCTTGATTGAGATAAAGTGAGTCACCTTAGTCAAGCGGTCCACAACTACCCAAATGGCATCAATACCCTTCTGTGTATGGGGTAGGCCTATGACGAAGTCCATGGTAATATTCTCCCATTTCCACTCCGGAATAGGCAGGGACTGCAATAACCCATGAGGCCTCTGTCTCTTAGCCTTGACTTGCTGGCATGTGAGGCATCTAGACACATGCGTGGCCACATCATTCCTCATTCCTCTCCACTAATAGGAGCCCTTGAGGTCCTTGTACATTTTTGTGCTACTGAGGTGAATGGAGTATGGAGAGCTAAGTGCCTCTCTCAAAATTGTCTCTCAAATCACCACCAATGCAGATAGTGACAAAGTGACATCCTCTACTAATAGCTCCAAGTCTAGTTTCCTGGCCTCTTATAGGAGATACTCATTGGTGGTCAGTGATGCAAGAGTCAGTGACTGGGATTTTTGACTAAGTGCATCAGCTACCACATCGGCCTTTCCTGGGTGATAGTGGATAGTACAATCATAATCCTTCATCAGCTCTAACCAATGCCTCTATCTCATGTTGAGCTCTTTTTGGGTGAAAAATTACTTGAGGCTCTTATGGTCACTGAAGATCTCACTCTTCTCACCATACAGGTAGTGTCTCTAGATTTTTAGTGTAAAAATCACGGTTGCCAACTCCAGATCATGGGTGGGTTAGTTCTTCTCATAATCCTTCAACTGACGGGATGCATAAGCAATGACTTTCCCGTGCTGCATCAATACACAACCCAATCCCAGCTTGGGGCATCACTATACACAACCATACCACCTGTACCGATCAGAATAGTCAAAACTGTAGTTGATCGAACCTTTGCCTTAGCTCCTTGAAGCTCTTCTCACAAGCATCAGACCACTCAAAGCTTACACCCTTTCGTGTTCATATAGGACCAGACTGGTGACCCGGTTCCCTCTGGGTAACCCAAGACTCACCAGGATCATCTGATACAATAACCATAGAGCAACATGCCACATATAATCATGGAAATATAATTATGTAATTTAGCAGAAGTCTTGTCATATATAAATACCTGTAAATTCCCATATACTCTTAATACCAAATTATTGTAATATATGGGTCTGTAGGCATGATATTTACACAGGAAATAAAAATTTAATTATCGAGAGCACCAAAAGGGGAATATACTAAAAGAATAGAAAAGAACTATGTTTGGTGATAACTACTGTCGTCCCGCAACACAACTCTCGCATGGGCAACCAACTCCGTGATCAAATCCTTCTGGGACCCACCAATCTCGCACTGGAGGTTCGTTGATGGACCCCAACACTTGTTCCTCTATTGAGAATCCTACAAAATCATCTAAAAGGGTGTGTACACGAGGGATGAGCTCACTAGCTCAGTAAATGGAAAGAAAGACTCACATAAGCAATTACAATTCAAATGGTACTATATACATGAGATTCATTTTTATCCTATACACCTAAGCAACATTACTAAGTCATAGGTTGCATGCTACTCACAGCCACAGTGTGCATATCCCCCAGGTTTGAGATGCATTCTCTATCCCGCAATACACCCATAGGGTGGTTGGAGAAGGCTAGCTGTGAGCACTCGAAAAAATAAATCGTGGCCGAACCACAATAGAAAAGTAAATCATGGCAAAACCATAGTAGAAAATAAATGTAGTATGATTGGTCCTCTGAATGTATTACCAAGGTTTCCAACTATCCTAATGATCAGCCATACATTCTTCTAGCCACCATAGCGGTCTGCGACCGACGCTTCCCCCTAATGATAACTTGATACCTAAACCCCCATTGGGAAGGGTCGTGACATGAGGGAATGTCAAATCCTAGCCATATGCTCCTATATGAGATAGTACGACTACATAGTACTTTTGTGTCCCATTCCACGGTGGACCGATGCATTCATTTCCAAGCCGACTACGGCATCTAACTAGCCATTCAATAAATTCCCGACTAATCATCATCGTAATCAAACAATCAATAAATCCATGCTCATGATTCAAAGCAAGAAACAAGTATTTGTGAATGAAACAATTCAACATAACAATTCATATATGCATCCAACAGTAGTCAAGCATATGCATGAGAAGGGCATTCATAATGTCAAGATAATATATATGCAATGAAAATGATGCCATAAACACTCTCAAAATAAAATCAACGTCCTCTCCCCACTTACTTATTCTTGCTTAAGAATGTGCGTCATGGTATGGGTAAGATCCGGCGTGCACAGATGAAAGTCTCAAAACCTAACACAGATAAGAAACTTAGAATATGTCCATTCTGGAACCATAAAACAACGTAAGATATGGTCACACTATGTTTAATAACGCGAAGGAGGCTGTCAATGAATTTGAGTTCAAACGGAGTTCATTTGAGCCACAGGTGGGTCATATAGGTGGGTAGGAGGACCCACCTGTGCAAACTGCCCATGTAGATAGCACTCAGACCCGGGTGCTACTGCAGGTCTGGGTACTCGCCAGTCCTACCTATTGGTAGGACCCCAGGGCAAACACAAAACTGGTGGGTGCTACCGGCCAGTAAGACCTTGAAGCTCAGGAAAAACCAATGAGTTATACCGGCAGGTCTAGGTACCTGCCGATCTTACCTGCTTGTAGGCATTAGAAGCCCATGCAAGACTAGGGGGCACATTGGTGGGCCTGGTTATCAGCTGGTGCTACCCACCAGTGTTCAGTGTGTACACCATGCTCCCAGTAGACCCAACTTACCATTAGGAATACCGGTGGTGTGAGTAAGACATGTACCTATTTTACAAACCTACCAGGATCTCTGATAGCAGTACCTTAACATTTTCACAATCTCCCATCACAAACCAACATAAGTAGCGGAATCATAAATAAAATGGGGAAATGTCTAATGATAAACATAATATTATTAACCAAGTTATTCAGTTTACAATCTTTAAGACTTACATATATCAAGTTTTAAACATAATATCCACATACCTATATCAACATAATAAAAAATATGCTGAACACTTCATGGTGCCACGTATGCACAAAAGTCACAAGCATAGTCCTAGCCATGGTCCTCCGCTTGTGGCATCCACTAGTCACTCACTTTGTACTCAGGTCCAGAGGAAAAAGAGTCACTAGCCACAGGTATGATCGTACCTGCATCATCATCTAAAAAGTGTGTATACGTGGGTGAGCTTTCCAACTCGCTCAGTGAGGGGTGGGGTCAAGCACATCTAAGCAAGACAATAATAATAATTCATAATGCATGATAGCAAAAATTAAACACATTGTCCATGATGCTCGTGATGCAGTTCATTTATTTATTATCCACCTATCATTACAAAGTAAGTCTGGTAAATGCTACTACGTCGCATTAGGCTGTATCCTTTGTCTCGGAACCGCCATCGACTACACAAGGATACAAACCCAAGCCATGATTAGAAGCCTGTCGGTCCCCGTATGCATCCATGGGTCACCCAACAAACACCTGACAACCCCATCCTGGTAGTCACGGTATCAGTAACACATTGGCCATGTCGGACAGGTTCTTGCCTTCGGCTACAATCACATCATACCGCGGGAGTGGAATTCTGGAAAGGCACATCGAATATACCACAATGGGTTACCCAACACCTCAACCCCTGTTGGCAAGGGTTCGTAGCATAGTGTGTGATACCTAACCACATATATTCTACATGCCTTTATAGTGATACAGTTAGTATGGATTATATGATACCGACGAGAACTCAGCCACAAAGTGTAATCCATCTCCAAATACAGTCCCGGATACATGATACAAGAGAGACCTTTGCCAAAAAATGTAACCCGAGACCATTTACCTAATCTAGCATGGAAATAGCAGTCGAGTATGGACTACGCAACACCGGTAAGACCTCGGCCATGAAGCATATCCATTTCCAAATTCAGTCCCAGGGTACACGATACCAGCGAGGCCTTAGCCACAAAGTGTAGCCCGCGACTACAACTAACTCTAATGCACATAATTGATGCATGAATGCAACATACATATGGCAATCATGGCATCGATACGACCTTGTCCACATTGGATTCTATCTCACACACAACCAAACACAAGGTGATCATGGTACCAGTACCACTCGGCCACACTGGATCCCGCCATACATCTCCATACAATTCATATCATAATCGTAAATGACAATGTAACATATCATCATTGCATTTGAGCAATTTCAATTAAACATATATTTCTAAGCATGTAAGTAATTTAATAATAATAAATAATCAAAAAATAAACAAAGTCCATCCCTCACCTGTTTTACGATCGGGTGTGTTTGGGTATAGGTGCAACCACTGATCGATCAATTCAATTTCTGGTTTGGGGCCCGTGCACATCACTATCCTAGACACAAATGGAATTGTACATCAGTACGCATCAAAAGCATTGGGAAGGACCCACACAGGTCACTCGCAAAGGGTACAAACACTGTTCCTAAGTGACAGTAGTGTCATCGAAAACAGCCACTGGAAACAGAGCATTTCCATCGGAAATATTAGTCCTATTTCTGATGGAGGTGACAGAGAGCACATAAGGCTCCATTTCCACCAAAAAATGCCACCGAAAATAGACCTAGTGGATCTAGTGGGCTATTTCCGGTGGTGGTTCAGGGCAATCCAACTATTTTGGGATTTTTTTGCTTGGGCTCGATCACCGGGATTTATTCCATGGAGTTTGTTGGGGATGTTCCTAGCATCATTCTAAGCCAAGAAAATTCTAATTCCACCAAGCCGTTTGGGAGATACATCGATCGAACGATCAAAACCCTATTTGGTCATTTGGCAATACATGTTATCGGAGCTCACCGGGCTTGGTTCGAGCTCGGTAACAACACCGAGAGGGTAGAACACTCATCCTACAACCTTAACATGGTTTGTTCATCGAGATTCCATCCATACCTAGCCCTACCTAGGTCGAAATGAAGAGAGAGAGTGGTATGGGAGGTTGTACTTACCTCCGACAGTGATTCTGGCAATAAGGCGGCAGTCGGCACCAAGTTAGGCCTCCAACCCCTTCTCCTTCCTCTCCTCTTTCTCTCCTTTCCTATGTTGGGCATAAGGGAAATGAGGATATGAATCCTCATTTCCCAACTTATAACTTAAATGGGCTTAGGGTCTGTTTGTTTTGGACCTCTTTTGAACCAATCGGGTTAAAATAAAATTCGGGGCACGAGGACTCACACATTTAAGTCCATAAAGTGCTCACGTCATGAGGAAAATGTGGAGGATAATTTGGGATCATCCGGAGTTATTATGATGCGAGTGGCGGGAACCACGAGCATCGGAACCTCGACCGCAGCCTGTCAACCCATTGGAAATAGGCATCGGATTCATGCCCAGGTTGCTTCCAGTGGCTTGTTTTCGATGGTCAAGACAACTTGCTGTTTTGATAACTTGCTGTCCCAGGGTTGGTCTCGCACTGGTGGTTGCCCTCAGATATGGTCAAGGCTTTTCAAAAATTTTGATGCGTGCCAAAAATCAAGTGTGGGGAGCCGGGTCACTTACCATCTGGGATCGGAAGGTATGAATCCCCTCCAGTTGGATCGGCACGCGATGCATGAACATGGAAATGCATAACCATGAGCCAAAACCCAATCGTACTTCCGATCTTCGATCTGATGCCTGTCACAACAACTCAAATTAGACCAGATTAGGGCACGAGTGTAACATTCCCCCCACCTTACATGAATTTCGTCCTCGAAATTGAACATACCTGGCAAATCAAACAATCCGGGATACTGCTTCATCATTTCATCTTCTTGCTCCCAAGATGCTTCCTGTTCGGGGTGGTTCATCCATTTCACTTTGACGAAGGAAACAGTGCAGTTGCGAAGAACATGGTCTTTCCGATCAACAATCTTCTTCGGATACTCCATGTAGGAAAAATCCTTGTTGAACTCACAGGGTATGTAAGTCATGATGTGAGTGGGGTCGGGAATGTACTTCCTTAACATAGAAACGTGGAAGATATCATGTGTACCTTCCAACTCTGGCAGTAAAGCTATCCAGTAAGCTACCAGTCCGATCCTGTCTAGTACATCATACGGTCCCATAAACCTTGGACTAAGCTTCCCCTTCTTATTGAACCACATCATCCCTTTAACTAGGGAGATCCGCAAGAACACCTTGTCTCCAACACCAAACTCTAGATGTTTCCTCCTAACATCCGCGTAGCTTTTCTGGCTAGACTGAGCTGCCTGGATCCTTTCTCTGATCACATTCACCTTCTCACTAGTAGCCAGTATCAAGTCTGGATCCAAAATTTGCCGCTCACCAACCTCATCCCAATATAGTGGAGTTCTGCACTTCTTGCCATACTGTGCCTCGAATGGGGACATTCTGATGGTGGCCTGATAACTGTTGTTGTAGGAGAACTCAATAAGGAAAATGTGCTCATGCCAACTATAACTTATATCCAAGGCATATGCTCAGAGTAGGTCCTCCAATGTCTGAATAGTCCTCTTTGATTGACCATCAGTCTGAGGGTGAAAGGCAGTGCTGAAAGCCAACTGTGTGCCCATAGCCTTCTGCACACATGTCCAGAACCTGGAAGTGAACCTGGGATCTCAATCATAGATGATACTAACTGGTACACCATGCAACCTAATGATGTTATCGACATACAACTTGTCCATAAAAAATGTGGTCTTGATTGAGATAAAGTGAGTCACCTTAGTCAAGCGGTCCACAACTACCCAAATGGCATCAATACCCTTCTGTGTATGGGGTAGGCCTATGACGAAGTCCATAGTAATATTCTCCCATTTCCACTCCGGAATAGGTAGGGACTGCAATAACCCATGAGGCCTCTGTCTCTTAGCCTTGACTTGCTGGCATGTGAGGCATCTAGACACATGCGTGGCCACATCATTCCTCATTCCTCTCCACTAATAGGAGCCCTTGAGGTCCTTGTACATTTTTGTGCTACTGAGGTGAATGGAGTATGGAGAGCTATGTGCCTCTCTCAAAATTGTCTCTCAAATCACCACCAATGCAGATAGTGAAAAAGTGACATCCTCTACTAATAGCTCCAAGTCTAGTTTCCTGGCCTCTTATAGGAGATACTCATTGGTGGTCAGTGATGCAAGAGTCAGTGATTGGGATTTTTGACTAAGTGCATCAGCTACCACATTGGATAGTACAATCATAATCCTTCATCATCTCTAACCAATGCCTCTGTCTCATGTTGAGCTCTTTTTGGGTGAAAAATTACTTGAGGCTCTTATGGTCACTGAAGATCTCACTCTTCTCACCATACAGGTAGTGTCTCTAGATTTTCAGTGTAAAAATCACGGTTGCCAACTCCAGATCATGGGTGGGTTAGTTCTTCTCATAATCCTTCAACTGACGGGATGCATAAGCAATGACTTTCCCGTGCTGCATCAATACACAACCCAATCCCAGCTTGGGGCATCACTATACACAACCATACCACCTGTACCGATTAGAATAGTCAAAACTGGAGCTGATCGAACCTTTGCCTTAGCTCCTTGAAGCTCTTCTCACAAGCATCAGACCACTCAAATCTTACACCCTTTCATGTGAGTTGGGTCATCGGAGTAGCAATGCGAGAGAAGTTCTCGATAAACCTCCTATAGTATCTGGCCAATCCCAAAAAACTACGTATGTTTGCTACACTCTTGGGAGTCTCCCATTCTAGAATTGCCTTCACCTTGCTTGGGTTAACCTCTATACCTTTGTCTGAAACAATGTGGCTTAGGAATCCCACCCGTGACTGCCAAAACTGACACTTGTTGAATTTGACATAGAGTTGCTTCTCCCTCAGCCGTTGCGATACTAACCTCAGGTGAACGACATGTTCCTCTGCACTCTTGGAGTAGAACATATGGTATAGAGCTCTGATTCCAATCCAATGGCATGGATTGAAACCCCACATTGGTGTTCCCCTATAAGGGCAGTGATTGCCTTGTTGACATACCTATTACTCGTGCAAATTAGACGCACAACCAACATAACGGCATTGGTCCAATTTGGACCTCCATCATTGTTATGTCTAAGTGTGCATTTCATTCACACAGTGAATAGTATCACTCAGGCTTAAGATAGATGTGACATTATGTTTATCCCATTAATTATCACAGGCAGTTATGCATGTGGGATACGATATAGTAGACTCTTTGCCAACACACACACAATATGTGTGCTCGCATTCATATCCCGACATCACCAAGTCTAGTCATACGTAATGCGACAACCATATGATATGGATGCCTAGTCCAAACCCTAGTTGTGACTGAATTTAAACAAATTATAGACACAGTTGCATTTTTATGATCACATGCGATAAAATAAAAAAAAAACTATATATGAAATGAACTGGTGCATTACATGAAACCGGGTTTGAAGGATGCAATATCCAACACTAATGTGTCATAGTAGCATGAACCTAACTTCGCTGTATGTTAGGTGGTTTAATAATTAAATGGATTACATCATTTGCATCATGGACAGTGTTTACTTTCTGTACTCATGTCATCATGGATTATATATGTGTATGTGTGTGCATGAACCCCACCCCTCACTGAGCTAGTTGGAAGCTCACCCCATGTATATATTGCTTTTTAGATGATGATGTAGGCATTGTAGTACCACTAGGGTGCCACCCTACACTTCCTCCAGACCCGAGTATTGAGTGACCGATTGGTGGATGCCAGAGGCTGAGGAGCACGACCTAGATTGTGCGTGTGACATCTTTGCCTATTCGGCACCTTGAGAGGCTTGGTTGCCCTTCTGGTTATTATGTTACCGAATTGTTAATTGGTATTCTTTTGGATTATGATATGTAAGTTATGAGTAGTTGTATATGGCATAACACTGTTAATGGTATATACTATCACTAGATGTTACCCCATCTCATTTATATTCCACTATATGCAATTTTTCTTGTGGTTTGTGTTGTGTGGTTGTGAATGTTAAGATACTGCTATCAAAGATCCTAGTAGAGGTGTAAGATGGGTAAGTGTCTTACTCACACCGCTGGTATTCCCATAACAGGGAGCGGGGTGTGACATATTGACAAAGCCATTTGCCACGTGGAGAGAGCTATAACTATAATGGAAAAAACCATTACTGTGATGGAACAGACTGCTAAGTCTGATCATCAGGCCATCTCCAAGAAGTTATAAAGATCCTTTACTGGAATATTAGAGGGATGAACAAAGCGGTTAGTAAAAGCACCTTGCGAAGTTTTGTTAAAGAGAAGGAACTTGGCCTTCTTTGTGTTGCTGAACCGATGGTGGATGTAGGTGCCTTTCCAAAATTATTTTTTAATAAATTGGGTTTTTTCTATTATGTGCTTCACAATAGTTGAGTGGGGAAATCCCAAACCTGTGGATCATATGGAAAATAAACCTGTAAGTGCCTGTGGTTATCTCAGAGTCTGAACAACACGTCTTGATCTCACTGGCATGGGGTCCAAATGTGGTCCAAGTTTCTTTCATTCATGCTAGCAGTTTTAGAGCTGGTATAAGGTCTTTATGGGTAGACTTGGCTGCTGATATTCCTTAGTCGCCTACTCCATAGTCTACAAATGGGGATTTTAATTCCACCCTACAATCTCATGAAAAGAGGGGTATAGGGAACTTTAGTTTGGGTGTGGCAGCAGAATTTGGAGCTATGGTTGATGCGTGTGCAATGGTTCAGGTGCCATCTACTAGTAGAAAATTTACATGGTCCAATAATCGACAGAGAGGCAATGTTTGTGCAGTGTTGGATTGAAGCTTTTGCAATGATGAGAGGATTACTCATTTTCAGGATTGCACTCAACAAGTCCTTCCTAGAATTGCCTCGGATTATGCCCAATTCTGATCACTACAGATAATTTCCAGGGTCCTTATAACTTCCCATTTCAGTTTCATCAATTCTGGATGCAGTATAAGGATTTTGAAAATGTGGTTTCTACTTTTAGGGTGAATGGTTTTCAGGGAATTCGATATTTGTGCTTATGCTCAAACTGAAGAGGTTAAAAGGGATCCTCAAGAGCTGGGCATGATCCTCCTTCCGAATATTGATAGAGCTTTGGAAGATGCAAAAAAAAAAAAAAAAAAAAAAAAATGATGCATGTGCAGGAAAATATTGAATGCAATGGATTGGATGATCACCTATTTGCTATAGAGGCTGATGCAAAAACAACCCTGATTAAAGCTTTGGACAATTGAAAAACTATTGGCGGAAAAGGCCAAGATTTGGTGGATGAAGCAGGGTGATAGAAATTCTAAGTTTTTTCATTTGTCTGCAAAAATGAGAAGACTTAGAAATACCATTAGATTTCTCAAGAAACAAGATGGGTACCACGGTGAAAGGATATGATCAGTTGGGAGAATATATTGTTAATTTCTATGAGGATTTTCATAGAGCCACTCCCATAGTAGATCATGTGGAGCTGCTAGAAAATATTCCCATGGTTCTACAATAAAGAAATATCCATTGGCTAGATTCCATTTTGGGTGATGCATAGATAAAAAGGGTGGTGTGAGAGCTTGACCCAGATAGCTCACCAAGCCCTGATGGCTTCACAGGAGCCTTCTTCAAAAGGTGTTGGCACATTGTGGAGAGAGAGAGAGAGAGTTATGTAATGCTACCTGGAATTTCTTTAGTACTAGCCGCATGCCTAGAGGGGTGAATAATAATTTTGTAGTTTTAATTTCAAAAGTGGGGGGAGCTCATCTTTGGATAAATTTCTCCCACTCTATATGGGGAATTTTTATTGTAAATTAATATCAAAAGTGATGGCAACGCGGTTAGAAACTTTACTTTCAAGCATTATCTTAGAAGCACAGGGGGCATTTTAGAAGGGGAAGCTGATTCACTCTAACATCAGCTTGGTGTTAGAGCTAGCAAATCTGATGGTTTCTTTGACAAAAGGAGGTGGTCTTGGCATTAAAATAGATATTAAAAAATCATATGAGTACTATTTTGTGGCCTTTCTTATTCCAGGTGTTGCATAGATTTGGTTTTTCAGAGAAGTGGGTTACATGGTTGCATCAAATTTTGATATCAACTAGGATATCTATTCTAGTCAATGATGGGATGCAGGGATACTTTGGGGTGGAGCGTGGGTTGAGGCAAGGTGACCCCATCTCCCCAATGCTATTTATAATTGTAGAAGAAGTCTTATCTAGAGGTTTGAAGAACTTGATTCAAGTTAACAAATTGAAGCCTACTAAGGGCCCTAGAGGCTTCCCAACCCTAGGTCACATTCTCTACGCTGATGAAATCTTCATATTCACTAATGTAACCATGAGGTATGTCAGAAATTTATAAGATTTGTTTTTACAAAATATCAAGAATTTTCAAGACAAAGAATTAGTCTAGAGAAAAGTAAGCTCTTTATGGGAAAGATTTCTCCTATCAGAATGCAGAGCATCTCTGAAACTTTGTGGATTCCGATGTGTAATTTCCCAATAAGATATCTTGGAGTGGAAATTTTCAACAGGAGAGTAAAGAAAGAAGCTTTATTGCTGGTTATGGACAAGGTTAAGCACAGTTGGCTAGATGGAAAGGAAAGATGCTATCAATGGTAGGTAGAGTTGAATTGGTGGGGATGGTTATTTCAGGAATGCCCACCCATAGCTTTGTAGTGTACTGGTGGCCATTGTCTCTCCTTACAACAATGGCGAGATGGATGAGAAACTTCATATAGACAGGGGAGGTGGACACAGCGAGTTCGATTACTGTGAAGTGGGAAACTTTGTGTAAACCTAAGGAGGAAAGTGGTTTGGGGATAAGAAAGCAAAGAGACTCGAATAAGGCCATATTATGCAAAATGGTTAGGAGAATTAAAAATGATAAATCTGCTATGACCTCTTTCCTTAGAGCACGCTTTGTCAAGAAGGAAGGTAGGATATACAAAGGATGTCGACCCTCTTCGATAGCAATGGGAGTTAGGAAGATGTGGAACTTTGTGGAAGTTAAGGGGAGGTAGATCATTGGGAATGGCTAGGTAGTGAATTTTTGGAAGGATAAATGGTGGGGACCAATGTCTATCATGGAGGACATAAATATAGAAGACACTAGTTCCTTCTCTACAACTGTGAAGGTGGGAGATTTTATTAGAGGTGGTGAATGGGTCTTTCCATAGGTTGGTTCTCCCTTACTCAGGAATAAAACAATAAGATAAAGGAGATTATGATGCCTAGTGTTCAGATGGAGGACATGTGATTATGGTCCTTAACATCATTGGGAACTTTCACTTCGGTGTTGGCTTGGGAGGATATTAGGAGGAAATCACCCAAGTACATTGGAGTTCAATGATTTGGCAAAAAGGTTTCCCCCAAGATACTCTACATTTGGTTGGTGGCTGGTACATTACAAGCTTAGAGCACGCTTTGTCAAGAAAGAAGGTAGGATATACAGAGGATGTCGACCCTCTTCGATAGCAATGGGAGTTAGGAAGATGTGGAACTTTGTGGAAGTTAAGGAGAGGTAGATCATTGGGAATGGCTAGGTGGTGAATTTTTGGAAGGATAAATGGTGGGGACCAAAGTCTGTCATGGAGGACATAAATATAGAAGACACTAGTTCCTTCTCTACAACTGTGAAGGTGGGAGATTTTATTAGAGGTGGTGAATGGGTCTTTCCAGAGGTTGGTTCTCCCCTACTCAGGAATAAAACAATAAGATAAAGGAGAATATGATGCCTAGTGTTCAGATGGAGGACATGTGATTATGGTCCGTAACATCATTGGGAACTTTCACTTCGGTGTCGGCTTGGGAGGATATTAGGAGGAAATCACCCAAGGTACATTGGAGTTCAATGATTTGGCAGAAAGGTTTGCCTCCAAGATACTCTACATTTGGTTGGTGGCTGGTACATTACAAGCTACCCACGGACGAGATGGTGAAAAGGAAAGGTGTCCATATAGCATCTAAATGCAATCTTTGTCCTAATGCTGAAGAGAGCATCAATCATATATTTTTGTAATGCCCTTTTTTCATATCTATATGGGGAAAATTTCTAAACTACTTTGGGGTAATTTGGAGAGAGCAACAGTCGATTGAGAGCTTATTAAAGTGGTGGAAGAGGAACTCAAGTTCGCTCAATTTAAAAAGTCCATGGAAGATGGGATTCTCTATAATTGCATCTAATATCTGGTGGGAAAGAAACAAAAGGTGATTAGAGAATAAGGAAAGACATGCTAGATATATTTTTGAAAGCATTTGTCCAGAAATTATGCTATGCAATGGGTGTATGAATAAAGAGGTTTGAACAATTAATGATGTCCTATGTAGCAAGAATTTGGGCTTGCGATTCACAGTTTTAAGACCAAACCTCCTCGAGAGGTGCACTGCTGCAAATCTCCTACAAAGTGGATCAAGATTAATATGGATGGCAGTTCCCTGGGCAATCCAGGAAATGTAGGAGGAAGAGGAGTACTGTGAAATAGTGAAAGCCAAGTGTGTAACTCTTTTAGCATATTTTTGGGTATCAAGAAGATCTATGAAGAAGAATTTGAAGTGGTCTTGGAAGGGATTTTGATGGCTAAGAATCTTAATTCTATAGGTGTATGGATTGAGTCTGATTCGACATCTGTGATTTTTGCGATTCAGAGAAACCAGATTCCTTGGTTTTCTCTTCAAAGATGGGTATGTTCTCTTCAATATTTGAATCTATTCCTTGGAAGATAACTCACTGCTTCGTGAAGCTAACACAGATGTAGACTATTTGGCAAAGTAGGAGTCTGAGTCTGGTATTTCAGAATCTTCGGTGGTACTACTGAGTCATATCCTTATTGATCTGGAAAATGATGTAATAGACAGGCATAAATTAGATTCTGCTAGGTCATTGCTTGTTCTCTCTACTGATGGCCATGCCGAAGGTGGAGTTAACAAGTTGTCCTAACGGTGTCTGTTGTGTCACTTCGTTTTTTTATGTATTTCTTTTTCTTAATAAAATTATCTTTTAGAAAAAAAAAAGAGAGCCAAACCCACTCTGACCCATCTCTATAAGCCCTAAAAATTGGGGGTTTGACCATGCATGTTAGGATTGTAGCAATTATAGTTGAGAATTGCAGTTTAATTTACCCAATTTGGGGGTTTGTTCATGCAGTTGCTTCTTACTAAAATTTTGAAATGGAAATTGAGGAATTTTCTCAAATTTTCCCTAATCTCTATAAATTCTCCCAATTGAGCTTAATTGGAGCCGGAGTATGGTCAATCCGTGTTTCCTAGAGCTGTTCAGCTCCAAATAAGTTAGTGTTGTAGTAGGAAAACCCAAGCCTGAAGTCGTGCATAGGTGAATTGCTGAGTTTTTAGATGAGAATTGGGATAAAACCCTAAATTCTCTTTCTTCCACATGCAATTCCTCCAAATTGGACTCAACTAGAGCTGGAACATGGTCCAACCATGTTTTCTAACGTTGTCCAACTCTAAATGAATCATTAGTTTTGTTGGGAAGCACAAGATAGGAGTTGTCCGTATGCAAGTTATTGAATTTCTGGAATTGGGATAGTTTGTGTGACTTGGGTAGGGAAATTGAGTTTAATTTGACCCTATGGAGTGGTTTAGATTTTCTACACAATGCCAAGATCAGAAGCTTGAGGGGCTATGCATAGCCAAGGCAGAACAACCACAACAAGGCTGGTTGTAGGCTGGTAGGAAAAGGTTGCAGACAACAAGTCACCAGCATGTCTACGACTGGCTGGTAGGGTCAGTGCATGGGGTCGTAGCAGGCTATAAAGGAGGTCTATCTACTGGCATATGTGGGCCTGTACAGGTCTGTATAGGGCTGTACAAAGGGTATGCCGAGGGGTATACAAGTATAAATTATAGTTTACTGATGTATATGCAACTGACTTAGGAAATTAAATTTTTGGGCAAGGATAAGCAGTTTGTGGGGATTTATGAGCACAGTTGATTGGGGTACTAAGGTGAATGGGTTTTGTTTATTTTATGGAGTGTTTACCATTTTAGTTTCAATTTTGTATGCATATGTGCAATAACTTAATGTATGTGCATGAGACTATATACTTGTTATTCTTGTGGAATTGCTATTATGGATTCGTGGATATGTTAACTTCGCACTGTGGTGAGGATAATGTGAGCTGGGACAAGTGAGGCCAAAGGGGAAATTCTAGCACTGTTTGCTCGATGGTTGTGTTTATTTCTTGTAATCGATGGTTGTTGGATTACATCACTTAGAATGCATTTGGGTTAGGACTCACAAACCCAGGCGCTACAACCCCTTGCAGTAGGGAGTTATGTACTGACTAATCCCAACCCACAATTTCTTGATTAAAAAAACACTTATGCGGTATGACGGACTATACCCAGAGGCAGATGCAGCACAATACAACATACTATACATGTGACTGTTGGGGTTACTAATCTAGGGGTTGGCTAGGGGATCGAGGTTCTTTCTAGGATCGGCTGACTCCTGCCTGCTACTAGCTTGTATCTTAAAACCTGACATACTGGGGGAGAGAATACCATTACGTTCCATAGCACTAATAACAAAATGATGGACCTAGTAATGGAAATAGGAAGTAGTGTAGCCAAATGAATTCATATGGATCATATAAACTGTATGGAGTATGCATTGCATCATTTGTACTATGTATGCATGCCTGCCCCCACCCCTCACTAAGCTTGGTGAAGCTCACATCATTATTATTGTTGTTTTTCTTGGATGAAGATACTAGTGAACTGCCAGGTTCTAGCACATACACTCATGGAGTTAATCCAGATACTGGGTTGTTCCAAATACAGAGGTGAAGCATAGATCTGACTACGGGTGTGATGATTGTACCTTTAGAGGCTTGGTTACTGAGTGAATTCAGTGATCATACTTTGTAATATTTTATGTATATATATATATGTGATCAGATATGTAAGAATTTGGAGATTTATTGAATTTCACATTTTGTGTAGATATGGAAGCAGTATCATGTGGTTGACACCAATTGTATATCTATAATCTTACTTTATTCAATGATTTTACTGATCTTGGTGCATTGTGTGCATCAACCTACAACTTTGAGATCTTGGTGAGTCAGGTAGACTGGATACGATAAAATGTTGCACCCATGCCCTATTCTGGTAAAATTTAAACTTTTGTGATAGGTCTCATGCCGGATGTCCTCAGCACCAATGACTTCTGGATTACATAAATCTATTGTCGTAAAGGAAGGGATGACCCTACATGCCAATGCAAAACTTGCCTAAAGAACTGGAAGGGACTCAAACCTTCTAAGCCTAAGTGGTGAGTGACTTGACACCTCCCTACTTAAATCCCCTCACGTAGTAGAATTGACTGGAAAGATTTTTCACACATCCCTAGGCAAACCCCATGGTGATTGCAACAGTTGGATAGAAGGCTGTCAAACACAGCACTAACAACACCACCCAAAATAGCCCCATCGGCAGGACCACCTTAATTTGGTGATCTCCTCTCAGTGGTGTTCGTTGTATTGAAATGGCTCAAATGCCCATGGGACTCGCTACGCACATCGTGACCAACTCCGACCAACCTCCCACAATACATGACATCTTTCCCCATGACTTGCACAACTTGTGAGACCAAGGTGTTGGGCCCACATGAGTCGACCAATGGCTTAACCCGTTTTGATCCCAAATAAGCGTGTAGGTAAATAGGCCCTAAGGCCATACTCTATATAAGGGAGAACTGAGATCATTTGCTTATTTTTGTTAAACTCGTGCCTTGACCCGGTTTAATTTGAACCATTGTGATAGGTCTCGGACCGGAGGTGGGAAGTACCACGGGGTTTTGGCTTGCAACTGCCCATTGTAGAAAGGGGAGAGATGACCCCACATGTTAGTGTATTGCTTGCCAGTCCAACTAGAGGGGATTCACACCTTCCGATCCCAGACAGTAAGTGACCCGACACCCCACACCTGAATCCCAGCACTCACCAAAATTGCAAGAAGACCATGAACACAGCTTAGAGCAACTACCCATGCAAGACCAACTGGTGTATAGCAAGAAATCAATACAACAACCTATCTTGACCACCAGAAATATGCCACCGAAAATAGCCTGGGTCTGTTTCTGCTGGCTTTTTCACTAGCCACTTAAGCTACTGGTTGGGTTTTGATGCCTGTGGATCCTGCCACCTACATCATGGACAACCCCGGATGATCCCAAATACTTCCCCACACCTTCCTCATGACATGTGCACCTTACGAACGAAAGGAGTCGGGTCCACGTGCCCTGAAAGTTAGATTAACCCATTCGGACCAGACTAGGACCAAACCAAATAGGCTCTAAGGCCTAGCTTACCATATAAGTGAAAATGAGGATTCATTTCCTCATTTCTCACTTGTAAAAATTGTGGGAGTGGAAAGGAGAGGAGAAGAAGAAGAAGAAGAGGAAGAAGGAGGATGGAAGCTTACCTTGGTGCCGGAATCCTTGCCTGAGGTAAGTGCAACCTCTCATACCACTCTTTCTCTTCATTTTGTGTTAGGTCAAGCTAGGTATAGGTGGAATCTTGACCTATATACCTTTTAGAGCTCAGGGATTGTGTATTTCATCTCCCTAGTGCCATTGCTGAGCTCATACAGAGTTTGATGAGCTCCGGCAACAAGATTAGCCAAATGACCACCTAAGGTTTCGATCGTTCGATCAATGTATCTCCCAAATGGCTTAGCGGAATTGGGATTTTAATGGCTTAGAATGATTTTAGGAACATCTCCCACAGGCTCCATGAAACAAATCTCAACGATTGGGCCCAAGCCGAGAAGCCCCAAATCTCATGGGCAATTCTGTACTGCCAGTGGAAACAAGCCACCGGAAACATTGGGTCTGTTTTCGGTGACTGTTTCTTATGAACATGAGAAGTCTTAGGACCTCTCAGTTACACCCACCGGAAACATCACTAATATTTTTGGTGGACAATGCCTTTTTTCGATGACAGTACTGTCATTGTGGGACTTTGCCTGTACCCTTTGGGGGTGACCCATGTAGGCCCCTCCCAATGTTCCTGACACGTATTGACATTCAGTTACCCTTGTGTCTAGGATAGTGACGTGCACGTACCTGAGGCCAGAATTAAATTGAATGACAAGTGGCCATACTTGAACTCTAATCCGCACAAGCCTAATCGAGGTGAGGAATGGTTGCTTTAATTTTAGGAATGTCACACCCCACTTCCAGTAGACCTAACTTACCATTAGGAATAACAGTAGTGTGAGTAAGACACGTACCTGTCTTACAAACCTACCAAGATCTTTGATAGCAGTACCTTAACATTTCACAATCTCACATCATAAACTGACCAAAAGTAGCTGAATCATAAATAAAATGGGTAAATTATCTAATGATAAACATAATATCAATAACCGAGTTATTCTGTTACAATTCTTCAAGACTTACATATATCAAGTTTAAAACATAATATCCACAGACCTATATCAACATAATCAAAATATGCTGAACACCTCACAACACCGCGTATACACAGAAGTCACAAGCACAGTCCTGGCTATGCTCCTTTGCGTCTGGCATCCACCAATTGCTCACTCCATACTTAGGTCCGGAGGATAGAGAATCACTAGCCATGGGCACAACCGTACCTGCATCATCATCTAAAAAGTGTGTATATGTGGGGTGAGCTTTCTAACTCGCTCAGTGAGGGGTGGGGTTAAGCACATCCAAGCAAACAATTGCAGCAATAATTTATAATGCATGATAACAGAAATTAATCACATATTCCATGATGCTCGTGATGCAATTCATTTATTTTACTATCCACCTAACAATACAACTACATCTGGTAAATGCTGCATAGTACATTAGGCTATATCCCTTGTCTTGGAAATGACATCGACTATGCAAAGATACAAATCCTAACCATAAATAGAAGCCTATCGGTCCCTATATGTGTCCATGGGACACCCAACAAACCCCTGATAACCCCCTCCTGGCTGTCATGGCACCGGTACCAATCATCGGCCACGCCTGAAAGTTCCCACCTCCAGTAATAATCACATCGTACCATAGGAGTGGCATTCCAGAAAGGCAAATCGAACATACCACAATGGGTTATCCAACACCTTTACCCCAAGGGTTCGTAGCTTAGGGAGTGATACCTAATTACATACACTTGATCGAGTTGGATATGACTGACTTCGATGTGATTCTAGGGATGGACTAGTTGTTCACATATAGAACCAGTGTGCTATGTGTAGAAAAGGTGATCATTTCCAGACCTCGTGATGAGGGTGAGTTTTTCTTTCAAAGGGATAAGCCCAAGAAACCCAAGAAGGTTATTATATCAGCACTCTAGATGAAGAAGCTATTGGATAAGGGATGTCAAGGCTACCTAGCATATGTGATGGATACCAAGATAGACGTTAGACCATTAACTGAGCTACATGTGGTGAATTTACTGATGTATTTCTGGATGACTTGACAGGTTTGCCCCCGGACTAAGAGATAGAGTTTGCTATAGATCTACTCCTTGACTCGACACCAGTGTCAAAAGCCCCATACTGCATGGCCCCCATAGAATTAAAGGAATTATAGGTGCAACCTCAGGATCTTCTAAAGAATGAATTTATTAGACCTAGTGTGTCTCCATGGGGAGCACTGGTATTGTTCATCAAGAAAAAGGATGGAAGTATGAGGTTGTGCATTGATTACCGAGAGCTTAACGAGCTAACCATCAAGAACCGGTATCCTTTGCCAAGGATAGATGATTTGTTTGATTAGTTGTAGGGTGCCAAGGTGTTTTCTAAGATAGACCTTAGATCAGGCTACCACCAGCTCAGGAAGGATAGTGATGTCAGTAAGACAGTCTTCAGATTAAGGTATGTATATTATAAGTTCTTGGTGATGCCATTTGGGTTGACCAATGCATCGGCTGCATTTATGGATTTGATGAACTGGGTATTCCAGGATGTCTTAGACAAGTTTATGATCATGTTCATTGATGACATCTTGGTATACTCTAAGAGTGTAGAGGAACATGCTGTTCACCTGAGATTAGTACTGCAACTCATATAAGAGAAGCAACTCTACGCCAAATTCAGCAAGTGTGAGTTCTTGCTATCACAGGTGGCATTCCTAGGCGACATTGTTTCAAACAAGGGTATAAAGGTTGACCCAGGAAAGGTGAAGGTAGTTCTAGAATGGGAGACTCCTAGGAGTGTGGCAGACATACGTAGTTTTCTATGATTGACCGGATATTATAGAAGATTTATTGAGAACTTCTCCCATATTGCTACCCCAACGACCCAACTCACATGAAAGGTGTAAAATTTAAGTGGTCTAACACTTGTGAAAAGAGCTTCAAGGAGCTAAGGCAAAGGTTGGTATTAGCTCCAGTTTTGACTATTCTGACCGGTACAGGTGGGATGGTTGTGTATAGTGATGCCTCTAAGCAGGGATTAGGTTGTGTATTGATGCAGCATGGGAAAGTCATTGCTTATGCATTCCGCCAAGTGAAGAATTATGAGAAGAACTACCCACCCATGATTTGGAGTTGGCAGCAGTGATTTTTGCATTGAAAATCTGGAGACATTGTTTATATGGTGAGAAAGTGAGATTTACAGTGACCATAAGAGCCATAAGTACTTCTTCACCTAAAAGCAGTTCAACATGAGACAGAGGCATTGGTTAGAATTGATGAAGGACTATGACTGTACTATCCACTATCACCTAGGAAAGGCCAATGTGTTAGCTGATGCACTTAGTCGAAAATCCCAGTCACTGACTCCTGCATCACTGACCACCAATTAGCATGTCATTGAGGAAGCCAGGAAACTAGATTTGGAGCTACTAGTGCAAGGTGTCACCTTGTCACTATCAGCATTGGTGGTACAACCTAGTTTAGTGGATAGGATCACTGCAACTCAGGGTACTGATGCAGAGTTGCAAAATCTGATAACATAATGCAAGGAAGGAACCCAGAAGGACCCGAATTTCTCTATAACTGAATGCGGGATACTCAAGTTCAAGGGGAGGTTATGCGTGCCTAGTGATGGTGATTTGAGAGAAACATTTTTTAGAGAGGCGCACAACTCTCTAGACTCCATTCCCCCTAGCAGCACCAAAATGTATAAGGACCTCAAGGGCTCCTACTAGTGGAAGAAAATGAAGAATGATGTGGCCACACGTGTCAAGATGTCTCACATGCTAGCAAGTCAAGGCTGAAAGACAAAGGCCCCATGGTTTGTTACAATCGCTACCTATTCCGGAGTGGAAATGGGAGAATATTACCATGGACTTTGTCACAGGCCTACCCCGCACTCAAAAGCGTATGGATGCCATTTGGGTAGTTGTGGACCGCTAGACCAAGGCAGCTCACTGCATCCCAATCAAGGTCACATTTTCTATAGACAAGTTGGCCGAGTTGTATATTGATAATATCATCCGGTTGCATGGTGTACCTATTAGCATCATTTCTGATCAAGACCCCAGATTCACTTCTAAGTTCTGGACATGTATGCAGAAGGCTATAGTCACACAATTGAACTTTAGCACTATATTTCACCCATAGACCGATAGTCAGTTGGAGAGGACTATCCAGACATTGGAGGACCTACTTTGAGCATGTGCCTTGGATATGAGTTACAGTTGGGGTGAGCACATTTCCCTTATTGAGTTCTCCTACAACAAAAATTATCAGGCCACTATTGGAATGTCCCCATTTGAAGCACAATATGGCAGGAAGTGCCGAACTCCACTCTATTGGGACGAGGCTGGTGAGCAGCATATCCTAGGTCCAGACTTGATATGCCTAGGCTACTAGTGAGAAGGTGGGTGTGATCAGAGAAAGAATTAAAGCAGCTCAGTCCAGACAGAAGAGCTATGCAGATGTCAGGAGAAAACATTTGAAATTTGGAGTTGGAGACAAAGTCTTCTAGCGAATCTCCCTAGTTAAAGGGGTAATGCAGTTCGGCAAGAAAGGAAAGCTGAGTCCTAGATTTATGGGACCGTACGATGTACTAGAGAGGATTGGACTGGTAGCTTACAGGATAGCATTACCACCAGAGTTAGAATGTACACACGATGTTTTTCATGTATCCATACTGAGGAAGTACATTCCCGACCCCACTCACATCTTAACTTACATACCTCATGAGTTGGACAAGGACCTTGCCTACGTGGAGTATCCGGAGAAGATCGTTGACCGAAAGGACCATATTCTTTGCAATCACACCGTATCCTTCGTCAAGGTGAAATGGATGAATCATCTAGAGCAGGAAGCATCCTGGGAGCGAGAAGAGGAAATAAAGAAGCAGTACCTCGGATTGTTTGATTTACCAAGTACGTTCAATTTTGAGGACGAAATTCTTGTAAGGTGGGGGGAATGTTACACCCGTGCCCTGGCCCGGTCTAATTTGAACCATTGTGATAGGTCTCAGACCGGAGGTGGGAAGTACCACAGGGTTTTAGCTCATAGCTGCCCATTGGAAAAAGGGGATCGATGACCCCACATATTCGTGTATTGCTTGTCAGTCCAATTACAGGGTACTTATACCTTCCGATCCCAGACGGTAAGTGACTCGACACCCTGCACCTGAATCCTGACACACACCAATTGTTAAAAGACTATGAACACAGCCTAGGGCAACTACCCATGTGAGACCAACTGATGAACAACAAGTAATCAAGAGAGCAACCTGTCTTGACCATTGGAAATATGCCACCAGAAACAACCTGGGCTTATTTTCGCTGGCCACTTAGGCTGCTGGTTGGGTTCTGATGCCCGTGGGTCCTACCACCCATATTGTGGGCAACCCTGGATGATCCCAAATACTTCCCCACAACTTTTTCATGATGTGTGCACTTATGGACCAAAGGAGTCGGGTCCACATGCCCCGGAAGTCGGATTAACTCATTCCGACCAGACTAAGACCAAACCAAACAGGCCCTAAGGAATAACTTACCATATAAGTGGAAATGAGGGTTCATTTCCTCATTTCTCACTTGTAAAAATTATGGGAGAGGAAGGGAGAGGAGAATAAGAAGAAGAAGAAGAGGGAGGAGGAGGGAAGCTTACCTTGGTGCCGGTTGCCCACCTAGTTACCGGAATCCTTGCCGGAAGTAAGTGTAACCCCTTATACCATTTGATCTCTTCATTTTGAGCTAGGTCAAGTTAGGTATAGGTGGAATCTTGACCCATATACCTTCTAGAGCTCGGGGATTGTGTATTTCAACTCCCCGGTGCCATTGTCGAGCTCAAACCAAGTCTAGTGAGCTTCGACAACAAGATTGACCAAATAACCACCTAGGTTTTCGATCGTTCGATCAATGTATCTCCCAAAAAACTCAGTGGAATCAAGATTTTAATGGCTTAGAATGATGCTAGGAACATCCCCCATAAACTCCATGGAACAAATCCTAGTGATTGGGCCAGAGCCAGAAAGCCCTAAATCTCTGTACTGCCAGTGGAAACAAGCCACCAAAAACACTAGGTCTATTTCCGGTGACTATTTCCACTGAACATGAGAAGTCTTAGGACCCTTTTGTTACATCCACCAGAAACAACATTGATATTTCTGATGGACAATGCCTATTTCTAGTGAGTGTTTTCAGTGACAGTACTGTCACTGTGGAACTTTGCCTGTTCCCTTTGAGGGTGACCCATGTGGGCCCCTCCTGATGTTCCCAACACGTATTGACGTTCGGTTACCCTTGTGTCATGGACAGTGATGTGCACATACCCCGAGGCCAAAATGAATCGAATGACCAGTGGCCATACTTGAACCCTAATCCGCACAAGCCTAATCGAGGTGAGGGATGGTTGCTTTATTTTTGGGAATGATTATTTGTTTTAGAATTGTTCATATGTATAGATTCTCTCATGATTATTTAAATTTCTTAAATGATGATGATGTTCTATTACATGTTATATTTTGATAACGATAATATGAGATCTCTATTGAAATGTATGGTGGGATCCGGTGTGGCCGAGGTGGTACCGGTACCGTGATCGTCGCGTGATTGGTGTATATAAGAGACAGAATCCGGTGTGGCTGAGGTGGTATCGGTACCATGATTTCCATATGTTCGTTGCATTCATGCATTGATTAAGCGTATTATAGTTAGTTGTAGTCATGGATTACACTTTATGGCCGATGTGTTACTGGTATTGTGTACTCTTAGACTGCATTTGGAAATAGATACGCTTCATGGCCGATGGACATACTGGTGTTGTGTAGTCCATAGAATTGTTATTACACATGCTAGATTAGGTAAACGGTCGTGGGTTACATTTTGTGGCCGAGGTGTTACCGGTATTGTGTACCCCAGGACTGTACTTGGAGATGGGTTACACTTTGTGGCCGATGTGTTCCCGGTATCATATAATTCATACTAATTGTATCATTATGAAGCCATGTAGAATATTTGTGATTAGGTATCATTCCCTATGGTACATCCCCTTGCCACCAGGGGGTAAGGTGTTGGATAACCCAATGGTGGTATATTCGATGAACCTTTCTAGAATGCCACACCCACAGTACGATGTGGTTGTTGCAGGAGGTGAAAACTTGCCCAGTGTGGCCAATGGACATATCGGTGCTGTGACTACTAGGAGGGGGTTATTAGAGGTTTACTGGGTGACCGGTGGCTACATACTAGGACTGGTAGGCTACTAATCATGGCTAGGGCTTGTATCGCTACGTAGTCGATGGCGGTTCCAAGACGATGGATACAGCCTAATGTGCCATAGTAGCATTTACCAGACTTAGTTGAATTGCTAGGTTGATAATAAAATAAAGGAATTGCATCACGAGCATCATGGACTATGTCACACCCCACTTCCACTAGACCCAAATTATCATTAGGAATACCGGCAGTGTGAGTAAGACACGTACGTGTCTTACAAACCTACCAGGATCTCTGATAGCAATACCTTAACATTTCACAATCTCACATCACAAACCGACTAAAAGTAGTGGAATCAGAGTATAGTAGTGGAATCATCAATAAACTGGGGAAATTATCTAATGATAAACATAATATTCATAGCTGCGTTATCCTATTACAATCCTTCAAGACTTATACATATCAAGTTTAAAAACATACTATCCATAGACCTGCATCACAATAATCAAAAATACGCTAAACAACTTATGGTGCCGCGTATGCACAGAAGTCACAAGCACAGTCCTGGCTATGCTCCTCCGCGTCCGGCATGCACTAGTCGCTTACTCTGTACTCGAGCCTAGAGGATAGAGAATCACTAGCCATGGGCACAACAGTACCTGCATCATCATCAAAAAATTATGTATACGTGGGGTGAGCTTTCCAACTAGCTTAGTGAGGGGTGGGGTAGAGCATATCATAGCAAATAATCGTAGTAATAATTTATGATGCATGATAACAGAAATTAAACACATAGTCCATGAAGCTCATGATGCAATTCATTTATTTTATTATCCCCCTAACAATACAACTAAGCCTGGTAAATGCTACTATGGCATATTAGGCTATATCCCTCATCTCGAAACTGCCATCGACTACGTAGGGATACAAACCTTCGCCATGAATAGAAGTGTGCCAATCCCCATATGCATCCATGGGTCACCCAACAAACCCCTAATAACCCCCTTCTTGCTATCATGGCAGCAGTACCAATCATCGGCCACACCTGACAAGTTCCTACCTCCGGCAATAATCACATCATACCGCAGGTGTGGCATTATGGAAAGGCACATCGAACATACCATAATGGTTATCCAACACCTTTATCCCTGTTGGCAAAGGTTTGTAGCATAGGAAGTGATACCTAACCACATATATGCTACATGCCTTCATAATGATACAGTTAGTCTGAATTACATGATATCAGCAAGACCTCGGCCATAAAGTGTAATCCATCACCAAATATAGTCCCGAGCACACGATACTGGTAACACATCTACCACAAAGTGAAACTTGAGACCATTTACCTATTCTAGCATGCATATAATAGTTGAGTATGGACTACACAACACCGGTACCAATTGTTAGCCACGAAGTGTATCCATTTCCAATTGCAACCCTTGGGTACATGATACCGGCGAGACCTCAGCCACAAAGTGTAACCAACGTCTATAACTAACTCTAATGCACATAATAAATACATGAATGCAACATACATACGGTAATCACAGCACCAGTACCACCTCAGCCACGCCAGATTCCGTCTCATACATTCAACCAAACACACAACGATCAAAGTACCGGTACCACCTCGGCCATAGCAGATCCCGCCATACATCTCCATAACCATTCATATCATAATCATAAAATGAAACATGTGATAGAACATCATCATTTGAACATTTAATAACCATGTATAATCCTACACATGTGAGCAATTCTATAATAATAAACAATTAAAAAATAAAGCAACCATCCCTTACCTTGTTGATCTCTGCTTGTGCTAGAGTTCAGATAAGGCCACTGATCAATCCACTCAGTTTCAATCTTGGGGCTCGTGCACATCACTGTCCTAGACACAAGGGCAATCATACATCAATACGTGTCAGAAAGATTGGGAGAGGCCCACTTGGGCCACCCCCAAAAGGTACAGACAAGGTTTCCTAGTGACAGTAATGTCACCGGAAACACCCACCGAAAATAGGGCATTTCCACCAGAAATATCAGGGTTGTTTCTAGTGGTGGTGAGAGAGAGCTCACAAGGCTCTGTGGTTCACTGGAAATAACCCACCAGAAGCAGGTCCAGTGGATCCGGTGGCTTGCTTCTGGTGGTGGTGCAGAAGTGTCCAGCCATTTTGGGGCTTTCTGGCTCGACCTCGATCGTCGGGATTTGTTTCATGGAGTTTGTAGGAAATGCTCCTAGCATCATTCTAAGCCAATAAAATCCCAATTTGACTGAGCCATTTGGGAGATACATCGATCAAACGATTGAAAACCTAGTTGCTCCTTTGGCAATACTTGTTGTTGGAGCTCACCAGGCTTGTTTTGAGCTCGACAATAACACCAGGAGGGTAAAATATGCATTTCATGACCTCCACATAGTTCGTACACTAAGATTCCATCCAAATCTCACTTAATATAGGTCAAAATGAAGAGAGAGAGAGAGTTGTATGGGAGGTTGTACTTACCTCTAGCAGCGATTCTGGCAACTGGGTGGCAGCTGGCACCAAGGTAAACCCTTTCCCCCTTCTTCTTCTTCTTCCTCTTTTCTTCCTTCCTCTCCACTCTTACATTTTGGGCAAAGAATAAATGAGGAAATAAATTCCGCATTTCTAACTTATGAGTTAAAGTGGACCTTAGGGTCCGTTTGGTTTACCCTATTCAGACCGATTGAGTTAATATAATTTTCAAAGCCCGAGAGCCTGACCACTTAGGTCCGAAAGGTGCTCACGTCATGGGAAAAGTGTGAAGGATGAGTTGGGATCATTTGAGACTATCTACGATGTGAGTGTGGGACCCATGGGCATCAAAACCTTGACAGCAGCCTATTGGCTCACTGAAAACAGCCCATCGGATTTAGACCTAGTGGATCCAATGGCATATTTCCAATGGCCAAGATAGCTTGCTGTCCTACAGCTGGTCTTGTACAGGTGGTTACCCTCGACCGTGCTCGTGGTCTTTCGATAACTTTGATACGTGCCAGGATTTATGTGTGAGGAGTCGGGTCACTTACCGTCTGGGATCGGGAGGTACGAACCCCCTCTAGTTAGATTGGCACGCGATGCACGAACACTTGGGGTCATCTCTCCCCCTTCAACAATGGGCGGCCGCAAGCCAAAACCCGGTCATGCTTCTTATCTCTGGTCCAAGACTTGGCACAACAGTTCAAATTAGACCGAGTTAGGGCACGGGTGTAACATTCCCCCCACCTTACAAGAATTTCATCCTCGAAATTGAACATACCTAGAAAATCAAACAATCGAAGATATTGCTTCATCATCTCGTCTTCCCACTCCCAAGATGCTTCCTGTTGGGGGTGGTACATCCATTTCACCTTGACGAAGGAAATGGTGCGGTTGCAGAGAACATGTTCTTTCCGATCAACAATCTTCTCTGGATACTCCACGTATACAAAATCCTTGTCTAACTCATGGGGTATGTAAGTCAAGACGTGAGTGGGGTCGGGGATGTACTTCCTTAACATAGATACATGGAAAACATCATGTGTACCCTCCAACTATGGTGGCAAAGCTATCCGGTAAGCTACCAGTCCAATCTTTTTCAGTACGTCGTATGGTCCCATAAACCTTGGACTAAGCATTCCCTTCTTACCGAACTGCATCACCCCTGTAACTTAGGAGATCCGCAAGAACACCTTATCTTCAACTCTAAATTCTATATGCTTTCTCCTGACATCTATATAGCTCTTCTGCCTGGACTGAGCTGCCTTGTTCCTCTCTCTGATCAAATTCACCTTCTCACTAGTAGCGTGTATCAAGTCTGGACCCAAAATATGCTGTTCACCAACCTCATCCCAATAGAGTGGAGTCTAACACTTTCTGCCATACTGTGGCTCAAATGAGGACATTCCGATGGTGGCCTGATAACTGTTGTTGTAGGAGAACTCAATAAAGGAAATGTGTTCATCCCAACTGTAACTCATATCCAGGGCACATGCTCGGAGTAGGTCCTCCAAAGTCTGAATAGTCCTTTTCGACTGACCATCGGTCGGAGGGTGAAAGGCTATGCTAAAATTCAACTGTGTACCCATAGTCCTCTGCACACAAGTCCAGAACTTGAAAGTGAACCTGGGATCTCGATCAAAGATGATACTAACTGGCACACCATGCAATCTGATGATGTTATCAACATACAACTTGGCCAACTTGTCTATAGAAAACGTGATCTTGATTGGGATAAAGTGAGCTACCTTGGTCAAGCAGTCTACAACTACCCAAATGGCATCCATGCCCTTCTGTGTGTGAGGTAGGTCTGTAACAAAGTCCATGGTAATATTCTCCCATTTCCACTCCGGGATAGGTATGGACTGTAATAACCCATGGGGCCTTTGTCTCTCAGCCTTGACTTGCTAGCATGTGAGGCATCTAGACACATGCGTGGCCACATCATTCTTCATTCCTTTCCACCAGTTGGAGCCTTTGAGGTCCTTATACATTTTAGTGCTACCAGGGTGAATGGAGTATGGAAAGCTATGTGCCTCTCTCAAAACAGTGTCTCTCAATTCACCATCACTAGGCACACACAACCTCCCTTTGAAATTGAGAATCCTGCTTTCAGTTACAGAGAAATCCGGGTCCTTCGGGATTCCTTCCTGGCATTCTGCTATCAACTTCTATAACTCTACATCAGTAACCTAAGCTACAGTGATCCTATCCACCAGACTTGGTTGTACCACCAATGTCGATAGCGACAAGGTGACACCTCTACTAATAGCTCCAAGTCTAGCTTCTTGACCTCCTCTATGAGATGCTCATTAGTGGTCAGTGATGTAAGAGTCAGTGACTGGGATTTCTGACTAAGTGCATCAGCTACCATATTGGCCTTTCCTAGGTGATAGTGGATAGTATAGTCATAATCCTTCATTAGTTCTAAACAACACCTCAGTCTCATAGTAAGCTCCGTTTGGGTGAAGAAGTACTTGAGGCTCTTATGGTCACTGAAGATTTCACTCTTCTCGCCATACAAGTAGTGTCTCCAGATTTTTGGTGTAAAAATCATAGCTACTAACTCCAAATCATGGGTGGGGTAGTTCTTCTTATAATCTTTCAATTGGCGGGAAGCATAAGTAATGAATTTCCAATGCTACATCAATGCAAAACCATACCACCTGTACCGGTCAGAATAGTCAGAACTAGAGCTGATACTAACCTTTGCCTTAGTTTCTTGAAGCACTTTTCACAAGCATCAGGCCACTCAAATTTCACACCCTTTCGTGTGAGTCAGGTCATCGAGGTAGCAAGAAGGGAGAAGTTCTCGATAAACCTCTTGTAGTATCCAGCCAATCCCAGAAAACTACGTATGTCTGCTACACTCTTGGAATCTCCCATTCTAGAACTGCCTTCACCTTGCCCGGGTCAACCTTTATACCCTAGTTTGAAATAATGTGGCCTAGGAATGCCACTTGTGACAACCAAAAACTAGCACTTGCTGAATTTGGCATAGAGTTGCTTCTCTCTCAGATGTTGTACTAATCTTAGATGAAAAGCATGTTCCTCTGCATTCTTGGAGTAAACCAAGATGTCATCAATGAACACAAATACAAATTTATCCAAGACATCTTGGAATACCTGGTTCATCAAATCCATAAATGCAGTCGGTGTATTGGTCAACCCAAATGACATTACCAAGAACTTATAATGTCCATACCTTGATCTAAAGGCTGCCTTACTGACATCACTATCCTTGATCCTAAGTTGGTGGTAGCCCAATCTAAGGTCGATCTTGGAGAATACCTTGGCACCTAGTAACAAATCAAATAGATCTTCTATCCTTGGCAAAGGATACCAGTTCTTGATGGTTAGCTTATTAAGCTCCCGACAATCAATCAATGCACAACCTCATACTTTTGTCCTTCTTCTTGATGAACAATATCGGAGCTCCCAATGGAGACCACAGACTGATGGTCAGTCAGAGCGAACCATACAGATATTAGAAGACATGCTCAGGGCATGTGCAATGGAAATGTGTTGTAGTTGGGAAGAATATATACTCCTTATGGAGTTTGCCTATAACAATAGTTACCAAGCTACAATTGGGATGGTTCCATATGAGGCATTATATGGTAGGAAGTGTAGAACTCCTCTGTATTGGAATGAGGTAGGCGAACGCCGAATGTTAGGACCTGAAATGATACAGATGACTTGTGACCAGGTCGATGTTATTCGAGAAAGGATTAAGGCAGCTCAGTCACGTCAAAAGAGCTATGCAGACAACCACAGGAAAGACATTGAGTTTCAAGCAGGAGAAAAGGTGTTTCTCAAGATTTCTCCTACTAAAGAGTTGCAGAGATTCCATAGAAAGGGTAAGTTGAGCCCGAGATACATTGGCCCATTTGAGATTTTAACTCGGGTTGGCTTAGTAGCCTACATGCTCGCTTTGCCACCTTCTCTCGGGAATGTTCATAACGTATTCCATGTATCCATGCTGAAGCAATACGTTCACGATCCATCGCATGTATTACCCATGGAACTAGAATATCTAGAAGCTGGTATGACCTATACAGAGCAGCTAGCTGAAATCTTAGACCGAAAAGTGAAAACCCTTCACAACTGCTCTATTTTCTTAGTAAAGGTGCGGTGGGCTAGTCATTCACTTGAAGAAGCATCTTGGGAGAAAGAGGATGAAATTCAAGCCAAGTACCCTCATCTTTTCGAACAACCAGGTATGCAAATTTTGAGGATGAAATTTTTAAAAAGGGGGGGTAAATGTGATACCCTACTTTTTAAACCGGTATAATTACACGGTTGACCCGATTTAACCATGCAGGACCCAAACCAGAGAGGGTTAAGGCGGGTTCCTTATGGACCATGATGGCAAGGGTGACTTTGAACGCAGGTTGGCCAGACAAGTCTGAGTCAGTGCCAGAGGAGACGGGTGTACCCAAGCCGTGCACATGCACGTATCATAAGGCCATGTACGGGTAATGCTATTATGTAGCCGTATTCTAGAGTGCATACGTATAATATACCTTGTGCCGAGAGTCGAATTCCATCAAAATCCCACTTGTTAGCCAATTTTTGGCCCTCAGGTGGGTGGTCACAGGTGGGCGCATCGGCCCACCTGAGTGACCCACCCATGTGGTTATTGGATATTTTAAAAAGGTATAAATAACATTTATTGTGTTTTTTATTTTCTCATTATTACACTAAAGAGTTGGTGAGAAGAGTAAAGAGGAGAGAGAAAAGAAGGGAGAAAAGAGAACGGAGAAGAAGAAAGGGGAAGGAAGGGGAAGAGGAAATTGATTTAAGCGGCGCCAAGGTTTGATCTTCCCATTCCGACACCAGAAGAGTGATCCCCAACACGAGATCTACGATTGGAGGTGAGCAAAGGCTATGTTTCTTAAACTTTCACCAAACCCAAGTAAAACTTTTGATTTGGGTAGAGTTCCTTGAGGTCTTGTAAATCCCCTTTGAGATGATGAATCTAAGGTTTAATAGATGGTCTATGTGTTGATTTTGAAGGATTTGAAGAAGTGTTTACAAGATTGGAGAAGCATTGGTGATTTCTTGAGCTAAGAAGTGATTTTGGGGTTTTGAAAGAGTTCTTGAGCAAAGAAGGTAAGATGGCTCTTCAATCCTTAAATCTAACTTAGATCTAGGTTAGAATCATCTTATAAGACCTTGAGTGTGTGGAAAATGTGATTGGAAAAGCCCCATTTGGTTCCCCAAAGGTTGGGGAAAGTTTCAAGGAACAAAGTATTTTTCTGCCCTCTCAGGTGGGCTGGGACCGATGGGCCGAACAGCCAGCTTGAGAAGACCGATGGGCCGGGACAGATGGTCCAAATGGCCCACCTGAGAAGACCGGTGGGCAGTGACAGGTGGGCTGTCCGACCCACCCGAGAGGCCCCCAACGTGATTTTTGTGTCCGAATGGACCCAAAACGGACATGCAACCTTCTTTTATGATTCTAAACATGATTTTGTCATCAAATCTTATTAGTTTTGACCCCAAAGTGGTGAGATGATAACCCCATTCACTTATGATAGGTTCACCAAAATTTACGTTTCTTGCGCCGGATCTCACCTGTACCGGGCTTGAGTCTTTGTACACGACAAGTAAGTGGGGAGAGGACGTTTGACTTTATTTTAAGGTTTGTTTGGCATCATTCAATTGTATCTAGACTAGCCATGTCATCATGCAAATCATGTGTAGCTTAGTCATCCTCTTATGATTATGACATGTGTGTTGTGTTTTACATTCTCAATGCTAAATGATTGATGTGCTTATGTAATGAATGACAGGATCACTGTGCATGATGCATTATTAGACTAGATGTCGTAATTGGCTTGGAAATGAGTGCATTGGTGGCCCCTGGAATGGGACGCGGTGGCACTATACAATCGTATTATGTCATATAGGAGCATGTAGTTTAGGATTATCATATTCCCGTGCTACGACCCTTCCCAACAGGGGTTGAGGTGTTGGGTTATCACTTGAGGGGAAGCAGTGGTCGTGGGTGTCGGGTCACTGTGGCGGTTAGATATACACCCGGCTAGTCATTAGGATAGTCAGTAACCTCAGTGGTATATTCAAGAGGGCCAATCGTACTGCTTTTAAATTGCTGGAGTCAACACCTTTATTTTCTATCATTTACTTTTATGTTGAGAGCCGATAGTCGGCATGCTTTACTTTTCTGAGTACTCATGGTGGGCCTTCTCCGACAACCCTATGGGCGTATCGTGGGATGGAGTTCGCGGCTCGTACGGCGCATACATGCACTGTGGTTATAGTAGCACCAAACCAAAGACTTAGTAATGTTGTTTAGATGAATGAGATTTAAAATGAATTGCATAGCATATAGTGCATATGGATGTGATTGTTGTATGGATTGTTGTGTGGTCCTTCTTTTCACTTACTGAGCTAGTGAGCTCATCTCACATGCGCACCTCTTTTAGATGATTTTGCAAGTCACCAGCCTGAAGATCAAGGGTCGGGCCCCACAGTTGAGTTTCCCGATGGGGATTGGTGGGTCCTCGAGGAGTATGAGCACGGTACAGATTGCACGTGCGAGGGCTGTGCTGCGGGACCATAGTATTGACACCGTACAGAGTTTTACTTTTTGATTCTTTTGATGACCCCTTTTTGTGTACTTAATACGTGAATTGTTATTCTTTTTATGTAAATATCATGCCTGCGGACCCACATGTATTTATCTATATACTACAATTTGGGTATCAAGTATATTAGGGGTATTTATAGGTAAATTAAGTCTTCTGCTGAACTTTTGAACGTTTATCTTAGATGTGTGTATGCTGTGGTTGGGTACTGTATCAGATGATCCTGGTAGGTTTGGGTTAATCGGAGTTAACCCGATCACTGGTCCGGTTCTGTGTGAACGGGGTGTGACATGGGAAGTCTGGCTAGCTTCAGGCTTCCTGAATTACACCAGAGTTGAGTTGATATAAGGAACTTGGAAGGGTTTGCTACCTCCCCTAGAATCAGTAGACCCCAGTGGCCTCTTTCCCGTTCCCTGCTGGGCTGAGAAATTATCTCTATGTTGGTCTTCAATAGACTTGGCCACTTGGACCACCTCAGCATAAGTCTACAGTTTCAACCCAACAATGGTTGACCCAATACCTGGCCTCAACCCTTTCTCAAACTTCTTTTCTTTGGATCTATCACCTCTGAGATGCTCAAGAGAAAAATGGAATAGCTCCTCAAAACGTTACTGATACTCGAGCACAGACCGGGAACCTTGAACTAATTGAGAGAACTCACTCTCTCTCGGATCCCAGAAGCTTTCTAAAAAATATTTCTCAAAGAAGGCCCCTTTAGAGTCTACCCAAGTTGGGTTTGGGTTACCCGCCCTCTGAATAGGCTCAGTGGCACTCCGCCAATCATCTGTTTTATTCTGTAACTGATAGCCCGCACATAAAATTCTTTGCTCATCATTGCAGCCCATCAATCTAAATACCTTGTCCATACCACCTATCCATCTTAATGGATACAACGAATCTTGGCCCACCTTGGAGAAACATAGGGGCCTAAGCCATTGGAATTTCTTCATCATCTTTGTCAAGTTTGTCTAACCCTCTATATGGGCTTGGGCTTCATCCGGCATCGGGTCTTGCACCTGGCCATGCACATTTTGATGCCCTTGCCCATGCATTTATTCCCCACTAGATGTTTGAAGGGTAGCCAATCCAACAGGTATTGGAATGGGCGCCGGTGGAGTAGGAGGTGCGGGTGGTGCATTATGGGCTTCCATTACCACTTGGATCCTATTATCGATCCCGAACATAAATTGGTTTTTCCTTTCCTCAATTCCTCACATCATATTATCCACGATGGAGGCCACATCATATACAGTAAGTACCGATAGAGCCGAGGGTGCATTGTGGGGTCTACCCCTATTTCGTGTAGGGGAAGTGGGAGGTGATGGGTGTGACTGGGATCGGGATTGAGTGTTCTGGCATGACATGACTCCTATAGAGGAATCCGATTAGTTCACATGCATATACAAAGTTACATGTAATTGGAACACATGCATACATAGTGGGTCCCATAAGTATACAATAGGAAAAATTAGGGTTAGGGCATGCATAAGTGGGGTCCACACAGATTTGGATCTGATCACACGCATATCACGAAGGGACACACAATTAAGGTACTAAAATAATATTAAGATTTGGAAAATAAAAACAAAGTTTATTTCCAAAAATAATCGCCGGAAACAGGGGCATCTTTCATCGAAAATATGAGCCATTCCACCGAAAATATCAGTACTATTTCTGGTGGGACTGGTAGAGGCTGATTTGGGACCTTTCAACTCACTAGAAATAGGCACCGGAAGTAGGTCTAGTGTTTTCGGTGGGTTGTTTTCCGTGGACCTAAAAAGGCTATAAATAGGCTCGGGTTTGAATTCTATTGTACAAAATCCTAATCTAACTTGTGGAGGAGGTGTGGAAATGGCCAAGGAGAGTCTTTCAACCCATTCCCCAATTTCCTCTTACTATTTTGCGATTGATCGGTGCCACTTATACACCAAAGGTATGTTTCTCCTCTCCTTAACCTAGTTTTGAGATTTCTTTTCTATGAGCTTTACTTTCAGCCATTGAACTAGGTTCTCACTCTTGAATCCTTAGGAATGATCTTGCAATGATGTCTGGATGTCGTGTATGCACCCGCCTGCCATTGAAAAAGAGGAGCAAGCCGCTACTGCTCAGTTCAACCCAATCCTGTTCTGCTCTGTGGCCGAGCGAGATCATTGGGAACTCTTCGAGCACCGCAACATGGACCCAGGAATTTATGTGAGGATAAGAGACTTTCGTGCATTCTGTCTCCATCAACGCTTTGAGGCAGTCGGGTGGTATCGCATCTTGAAACCCAACAAGTACTACTGCCCTACACTAGTTAGGTTGTTCTACTCCAACCAACAATGCGTGAACCAAGGTATCAAAGTGATGCAGATCACCTCCTATATGAAGGGGGTTGAGATCTCCTTTGATATGGGGCAATTGGCCAATATTTTGATGGTTGATAATGCCAGTGACCTAGTGTATTGCCCGCCTCAGACTCCAGCCTATGACTTCCAGAGTCCCGACACCTTTCAGGAGATAAATGACATGTTAACCAAGGAGGCTACAGGATGGAATCGCTCCATCAACTATTTTGCTACTCCAAAAGTTGTATGTCGTGCAGTCTAGCTAAACATTCTCCCCACCTGTGGACACTATGATGAGGTATCCATATTGCATGCCTATATGACTTACTGTGTGTACATGGGGGCGCAGATACGTCTTCCTTACCTCTTGATGTGGACCATGGTAATTCAGTCTGAGGGGCAGGATGGCTAAGTTGGGAACTTATGCTATGGGAGGATACTAACAAACATCTTCCATCGCTTTGGGGTGGACTTGGAGGGAGAGGCATGCTTGGGTGATGAGGTTACAGATTTCAACCAAGACTCTCTAAGGAAGATGACCCTAAACATGAGGGAGGTGACACCTGATCCAAATATGGGTGAGCATCCTATGGAGGTAGAGGGTGGCGGTGCCGATGATGTTGGTGGTGATGCCGGTGATGTTGGTCGAGGCATAGGCGGAGGTGCCGGTGGCATTGGAGGAGCTGCTGGGGTTGGTGGTGTCCCACCACCTGACCCCTAGGCTATAGGTTCTATGGCTGATTCTAGATCTCGGGGCACTAGGGGTGTGAGGCCTTAGGGTCTCAATGATGTTATAGCCCATTTGGACACAACCACATCACTGATGAGGAGCATAAATGGCCGCCTCAAGAGCATAGACAGGACCTATTGTCTTATGGACAATAGAGTGGCGTCCCTAGAGGCACAGATGCAGGTGATGGTCTTCCATCTTAGTATTCTGGTGCCTCCTCTAGGAACGCATGGTCCGAACTAGGCTCAAGGCCAAGGACAGAACCAGCAGCAGCAGCAGCAAGAGTAGTGGCATGTTTTCCACTGTAGTTTTTTTAGGATTTCCCTTCTAAGTTTTATTTGAGCTTGATGTTTTAGGTTTTAGTTGAACTTTCATTTCATGTCATTTGCTTCAGCTGTTTAAATACCTAGACCTAGGCTAGTTAGGATTTCCTGCTTTCAACTATTTATTTTCTTATGAAAAGTGTAAGCTATGTATTCAAGTTCTCTATTATAATGAAACGGCTTTAACACCTATTCTTGTATCCTAATTGTGCAATTCTATTATTGTTCTCTTGAGATTTTTATTTATATCCTAATTTCCCCAAGTCGTGGTTTGGTCGAGGTTGTGAGTTAAGGCAGAGCTTCATGCTCTGATACCATAGCTGTCACACCCCACTTCCAGTAGACCCAACTTACCATTAGGAATACCGTTGGTGTGAGTAAGACACGTACCTGTCTTACAAACCTACCAGTATCTCAGATAGTGATACCCTAACATTTCACAATCTCATATCAGAAATTGACCAAAAGTAGCAGAATCAGAGTATAGTAGCGAAATCATCAATAAAATGGGGAAATTATCTAATGATAAACATAATATTCATAACTGATTTATCCTGTTATAATCCTTCAAGACTTATACATATCAAGTTTAAAAATATACTATCCACAGACTTGTATCACAATAATAAAAAATACGTTGAACACCTCATGGTGCCGCATATGCATAGAGGTCATAAGCACAGTCCTGGCTATGCTCCTCCATGTCCGACATCCACCAATCACTCACTCCGTACTTGGGTCCAGAGGATAGAGAATCACTAGCCATGGGCACAACCGTACCTGCATCATCATCTAAAAAGTGTGTATACGTGGGGTGAGCTTTCCAACTCGCTTAGTGAGGGGTAGGGTCAAGCACATCCAAGCAAACAATCGCAGTATTAATTTATGATGCATGATAATAGAAATTAAACACATATTCTATGATGCTCGTGATGCAATTCATTTATTTTATTATCTACCTAACAATACAACTAAGTCTGGTAAATGCTACTACGGCACATTAGGCTGTATCCCTTGTCTCGGAACCGCCATCGACTATGCAGGGATACAAACCCTAACCATGAATAGAAGCCTGCTAGTCCCCATATGCTTCCATGGGTCACCCAGCAAACCCTTGATAACCCCCTCCTGGCAGTCATGGCACCGGTACTAATCATCGACCATGCCTAACAAGTTCTCGCCTTTGGCAACAATCACATCGTACTGCGGGTGTGGCATTCTGGAAAGGCACATCGAACATACCACAATGGTTTATCCAACACATTTACCCCTGTTGGTAAGGGTTTGTAGCATAGGGAGTGATACCTAACCACATAAATGCTATATGCCTTCATAATGATACGATTAGTATGAATTACATGATATTGGCAAGACCTCGGTCACAAAGTGTAATCCATCTCCAAATACAGCCTTGAGCACACAATACCGGTAACACATCAACCACAAAGTGAAACTCGAGACCGTTTACCTAATCCAGCATGCATATAATAGTTGAATATAGACTACACAACGCCGGTACCAATCGTCAGCCACGAAGCATATCCATTTCCAAATGCAGTCTCAGGGTACACGATACCGGCAAGACCTTGGCCATAAAGTGTAACCCGTGACTACAAATAACTTTAATGTACATAATCAATGGTTAAATGCAACATACATACTGAAATCATGGCACCGGTACCACCTCGGCCTCACCGAATTCCGTCTCATACATACAACCAAACACACGGCAATCACGGTACCGGTACCACCTTGGCCACACTGGATCCTACCATACATTTCCATAACCATTCATATCATAATCATAAAATGAAACATGTGATAGAACATCATCATTTGAACATTTAATAATCATATATAATGCTACACATGTGAGCAATTCTATAATAATAAAACAACTCAAAAATAAAGCAACCATCACTCACCTTTTTGATCTTTGCTTGTGTTAGGGTTCAAATAAGGCCACCGATTAATCCACTCAGTATTAGTCACGGGGCTCATACGCATCACTATCCTAGACACAAGGGCAATCATACATTAGCACATGTTGAAAAGATTGGGAGAGGCCCACTTGGGTCACCCCCAAAAGGTACAGACAACGTTTCCCAATGACAGCAATGTCATCAGAAACACCCACCAGAAACAGGGTATTTCCACTTGAAATATTAGGGTTGTTTCAGATGGTGGTGATAGAGAGTTCAATAGCCTCTGTGGTTCATCGAAAATAACCCACTGGAAGCAGGTCTAGTGGATCCGGTTGCTTGCTTCCGGTGGTGGTGTAGAAGTGTCCAGCCATTTTGGGGCTTTTCGGCTCGGGCCCTATCGCCGGGACTTATTCCATGGAGTTTGTAGGGAATGTTCCTAGCATTATTCTAAGCCAATAAAATCCAGATTCCATAGATCCGTTTGGAGATACTTCGATCGAACGATCGAAACCCTAGTTGGTCCTTTGGCAATACTTGTTACCAAAGCTCACTGGGCTTGGTTTGAGCTCGACAAAAACACCAGGAGGGTAGAATATGCATTTCATGACCTCCACATGGTTTCTACACTAAGATTCCATCCAAACCTAGCTTAATCTAGGTCAAAATGAAGAGAGAGAGTTGTATGGGAGGTTGTACTAACCTCCGGCAGTGATTCCAGTGACTAGGTGGCAGCCAACACCAAGGTAAACCCCTTCCCTCTTCTTCTTCTTCTTCTTCTTCCTCTTTTCTTCCTTCCTCTCCTTTCTTACATTTTAGGCAAAGAATAAATGAGGAAATGAATTCCTCATTTCTAACTTATGAGTTTGGTTGTACCCTATTCACACTGATTGGGTTAATACAACTTTCGAAGCCCCAAGACCCTAACCACTTAGGTCCGAAAGGTGCTCACGTCATGGGGAAAGTGTGAAGGATGATTTACGATCATCCGACACTATCCATGATGCGAGTGGCATGGCCCACGAGCATCAAAACCTTGACAACAGCCTATTAGCTAACCGAAAATAGCCCACCAAATTCAAACCCAGTGGATCCAATGGCTTATTTTTGGTGGTCAAGATAGCAAGACTGCTTGCTATCCTATAGCTGGTCTTGCAAAGGTGGTTTCCCTTAGCAGTTCTCGTGGTCTTTCAGCAACTTTAGTATGTGTCGGGATTTATGTGTGAGGAGTCGGGTCACTTACCATCTGGGATCGAGAGGTATGAACCCCCTCTAGTTAGACTGGCACACGAAGCATGAACACTTGGGGTCATCTCTCCCCCTTCAGCAATTGGCGGCCGTAATCCAAAACTTGATCGTGCTTCCAATCTCTGGTCCGAGACCTGGCACAATAGTTCAAATTAGACCGAGTCAGGGCACGGGTGTAACAGACTATGTGTTTAATTTCTGTATTCATGCATCATAAATTATTTATGCGACCGCTTTGCTTGGTTGTGCATGAACCTCACCCCTCACTGAGCTAGTTGATATTCCCCCTTTTAGATGATGATGCAGGTACCGTGGTACTTATGGCGTGTGACCCATTATCCTCCGGATCAGAGTACGGTGTAAGCGACTGGTGGACACCAGAAGTGGAGGAGCACAACCAGACTATGCCTGCAACCACTGTGCTTATGTTGCACCCTGAGGAGCATGATACGCTTTTGATGATTTTGATACCGACTGATACTATTGGTATTCTTTTGGGCTTATGTATGCATAAGTCATGTTTATTTGTAATGGATAAATGTGGTTACGAATATTATATTATCACTAAAAATCCCCCATTTTATTTATGATTCTGTGGCTTTCAGTTGGTTTGTGTTGTGAGATTGTGAATCGTTAAGGTACTGCTATCAGAGATCCTGGTAAGTTCGTAAGATGGGTAAGCGTCTTACTCACACCACCAGTATACCTATACGGTAAGTTGGGTCTATTGGAAGTGGGGTATGACAATTTCTCTCCTGGACTAAACATGGGAGAGGGAAAGAAAATAGGGAAAAGAGAAGGAGAGGAAGAGGGGATAAGCTTCCGGCTATGTGTGTGTTGTCGGTTACCATTGAAGGTAAGTGCATACCTTCTCCTACCTCAGTTCCCTTCCATTTTGGTTTTTGGGTTGTTGGGTTGTTGGAAAACCATAGATTCTCTAGGATGGAGGGGTACGCCTCAAACTCGGTGGCTTTCAATAGTCGAGATAGTGTGCATTGCTCTCCCTTACATGTTTCCCGATCTCAAAGTGAGCTACTCGAGCTCCCGTGGCATTTTGACCAAATAGGGTGGTTAGTGTTTTGATCATTCCTTCATCGTATCTCCAAAATGGATCAATGGAAATGCAAATAAATTAGCTTGAATGAAAGGTGGGAAGACCCCCTATAATCTCTATGGAACAAATCTCGGCAATCAGGCTCGAGTGGAAAAAAGCACACGAAGTTGTTGAACTTTTGGGTAGGTCACTAGCAGCAGTCCCACCGGTGGGACAGTGTCAATCCAGTGATAAGAATCCAATGACTTTTGGGACCTTAACAGACCTCTGCCCAGGCCATCGAATTCACACAGTGCCAATCTAGTGATCTACTATTGGTGGAATTTTTGAACTGTCAAATTTGAAAGTTTTGATGATTTAGCTTGAATGAAAGGTATGGGAAGCCCCCCACAATCTCTATGGAACAAATCTTGGCGATCAGGTTATGTGGAGAAACCTTGTGGGTCCCCCAATATGTTCTCAACACATGTTAATGCCCATTTACCCTTGTACCTAGGACAGAGACAAGCACAATTCGGTGAGGCCTAGCAGGGTACGAATCGGGTATTCATCTTGGGAATTTTCACCCGTCCAAAAAGACAGATGAGGTGAGTGGTGGTCTGACTTTTTTTTGGAATGTTTTTTAACATATAGAACTGCATGCATGCCATAGCAATCATGTTTAGTCAATTCAATTTCATGTATGATGTATTTGGAATGTATTATATGATTCATTAAAATATGAATTGTATATGTGATTTTGATCGTGTGACGGGATCCGATGTGGTTGAGGTGGATTCTGACACCTTGATCATTGTGTGGATGATTTGCATCATGCATTGGGTGTGCATTATAGTTAGCTATGGTTGTGGATTTAAAGTGTGACCAATGGTAATTCTGGTACTGTGTACGCCATAGCCATACTTGGAAATGGGTGGGCAGTGTGGCCGATGGTAATTCTAGTGAAGATTAAGGGGCAAAAGGATTGATTGAGAAAGATCTCTTGTTCTTATTATAAGATTGTGTATCCCATACTCAACTGTATATATACTTGATAGGCTTGGATAAGGACGCGATATGGCCAATGGTGATTTCGGTATCGTATTCCATACTACATGTATCTTTATGGAAAGCATGTAGCATATTCTGGTTAAGTTTCATTCCTTATATTATGATCCCTTATCAACAAGGGGTAAGGTGTTGGATAATCCAACTGTGATATGTTCGATAAACCCTTTCAAAATGCCACTTCCATTGTACGATGTGATTGTTACCGGAGGCAAAAACTAGTTTGGCGTGGCCGATGGTAATTCTAGTGCCATGACTACCAGGAGGGATTATCAGGGGTTTTTTGGGTGACTAAAGGTCGCATTCTGGGATTGGCAGGCTTCTATTCACGACTATGGTTTGTATCACTGGGTGACCGATATACGATTTTTGGGACCAGGGATATAACCAAATGTGTCGTAGTAGCATGAACTCGACTCTGTTGTATGTTAGGTGGTTAAAGTAAAATGAATTGCATCATTCTCACATCATGGACTATATGTATTTTCTTGAATGAACCCCATCCCTCACTGAGCTAGTTGGAGCTCATACCATATGTGTATTTCTTTTTAGATGATGATGCAAGTACTGTCGTGCTATTAGGTAGTGACACTTATTCTTCTATGGCTGAGTATGGTGGCGACTGCTGACTGGTGGACACCAGAGCTCAAGGAGTACGATCCCAATTATGCTTGTGATACTTGTGTGTATGCCATACCTTGAACCGAGAGTGGGATTGTCATATTTTTTTATGCCGGTATTTTTTAACGATATATTTTGTGGATTATTATTTGTATGTTTTGGTAAATGTGGAAATGAATAATGCTTGTTATCTAATATACATTGTTTTTTGGATGAATGATATAATTAACATTAGTTGGTCCCCTAAATTGATTACATGATTCCGCTATATTGTCTTCTGATTCCACTGCTATAATTTTAGATGGTTCAGTAATATTGTGATTGTGACAGTTAAGTATTGCTATCAAAGATACTAGTAGAGATATAAGACAAGTAAGCATCTTATTCACACCTCTAATATCTTAGTGGCAGCGGGGTGTGACATAAGGTGTCTAGTGCCGCATGGCTTAGCCTATGGGAGGCGGGTGTCACGCTGTCTTTCTACTCTAGTTTGGAATCATCCCTTCATCCGGATGAATCAAATCTTAAGGACTTGTAATCTCATTTATTTCCTCTTCTAACATGGCTATGCATTCTTTGAAGAGATCTCTTGTCCCAAGATCAAGTTTGTTGTCATACTAGGTATCTTTGGAACCCCCTTCTCTAGGTGATGTGAGCTCCAACTGATTGAAATGCTCTGTAAAGAAGATTTCAAATCCAGGCATTAGTCTATTGGAGGTGTAATTAAACCATGGTTCATTAAATCAACAATTAGATGGATTTTACCTACTTTTGATAGTCTTCCTCATCAGGATTGTATCCCAGATTATGGTTATTCTCATTGGCGGACTACCCAAGCCAATTGGCTAGTCCTTGATGGTGTTTGGGTAAGCCAATGCTGGGGATGTACCCTATCCTCTTGATCATGTTGGTGATGGCTATGTTTCCACTACCTTGCCCCAGTAAAAAAAATGTCTCCTTCGATGGATCTTCAAAGTACATAGCTAAGAAATTTGTAAAGGAAAATTCTATAGTCAAAGGTAATAGGAGATGAGACTGATTCTCCTTTCTTAATGTTTGCAAGAGTGTTGACAAAAGTATGGGTCGGGCATAATAGTCAGTATGTTTCCTTCGCAAAGGAACTTTATCTTTTGGTGTAAAGAAGAAGGTATAATGCATATGGCATTGAGCCATGGTGTTACACCCTACTCCCTCTAGGATACCTACAATGTGACTAAGGTGCTTACTCGTCTTATATCTCTACCAGAATCTCTAATAGCAATACCTTAACAATCACACATACAACCCAAAAATTCTAAAATCAATGCAGCGGAATCATTTATATATGTAAAAATCAACTTCAAGTACTGGAGAGAAGCTAATTGCTAACCATACTACAATAACTATATTTTACCCTTCATAAAAGTAATCGTCAATAATATTGAGTTCTCTTACAGCAACAACCAGCAAGCTACCATCGATGTGTCTCCATTTGAAGCACATTATGGTACGAAGCATATCTTAGGTCTGGACTTGATATAGGCCACTAGTGAGAAGGTGGGTTTGATCAGAGAGAGATTAAAGCAGCTCAGTTCAGATAGAAAAGGTATGTTGATGTCAGGATCAAGCATCTGGAATTTGAAGTTGGAGATAAAGTATTCTTGCGAATCTCCCAATCAAAGGGGTGATGCTGTTTAGCAAGAAAAAAAATTTGTGTCTGGACATACATGATAGCACTACTGCCAGAGTTGGATGGTGCACATGATGTTTTTCATATGTCAATGTTGAGGAAGTGTATACCTAACCCAACTCATGTCCTGATGTACATACGACATAAGTTGGATGGGGATTTTGCCTACACAATGTCTCTTGAGAAGATCATCGATCAGAAGGACCATGCCTTCTGTAGTCGTACCATTTCCTTCGCAAAGTACAATGAATGAACCACTTAGAGCAAGAAGCATCTTAGTGGCGAGAGGATGAGATAAAGAAGAAATACCCTAAATTATTCAACTTTCCAGGTATATTAAATTTCGAGGACAAAAATCTTATGAGGTGGGGGGAATGTTACACTTGCACCCTAATCCGGTCAAATTTTAAGTGTTATGATAGGTCTCACACCGGATGTCACCCTCATCAATGACTTCTGAATTTCGGCAATCTACTATTACGAAGGAAGGGATGGCCCTATATGACAATGTAGGTCTTTCTAGAAGAACTGGAAAGGATTCAAAGCTTCCAAGCCTAAGCGTTGAGTGACCAAACACCTCCCCACTTGAATCCCCTCACGTAGTAGAATTTATCGTGAAGATCTTGCGCATATCCCTAGGCAAATCCCATATTGATTGACAATAGTTGGAGAGGTTGAACTGTTGACCTAAAAATTGACAATACTCATTCAAGATAGAAGACAATGCATGAAGTTCTTGAAAAGTTGCTTCCTCACTTCGTGGAATTTTGAGTCCTTTACTTTTTTCGTCGTTGAGGGCTTTAGCAAAATGGGAAAAAATCACTTCAGTGCACAGGACGAATAAATAAGACGATATCGCCTTGACGAAGACCCCAGGATGGATGTAATAATTCAAGAGGGGAGCCATTGAGTAAAACCACCAATTGAGGAGTTTTCACACAAAACATAATCCAGCCAACCTATTTAGGATCAAAACCATAGATATCAGAGTCTTCACCAAAAAATTCCATTATGTCTGATCATAGGCAGTTCTTTTTTTCTTGATTTTGTGCAATAGCTCATGACAAATTAGAATATTGTCATGAATGCTTCTCCCTTTGATGAACCCATTTTGATTTAATGAAATAATGGTGGCTAGAATAGGTTGAAGTCTTGGAACAATGATTCTAGAGATGATTTTGTAAATAAAATTGCATAGACTTATGGGCCTGAATTTTCCAATAGTTGATGGATCAACTTTAGGAATTGAAGCAATATGAGTTTGGTTAAACTGTTTGGAAAAGGTACCTGTATTGAAAAAAGTCATCACAGTACGCACAACATCAGGTCTAATGATTGGCCAAGTTTTCTGATAAAAATTTTCTTGAAAGCCATCAGATCTAGGGGCCTTGGTTGCAGCCATATTCAGCACCGTTAGATTTTCTCCCCAGTAACCGGGTTGTGAAGTCTATTATTGTCAGTTGTGGTCACTTTTCCTCTTATGCAATCAAAGTATTGATCGTTCAAAGTAGGAGACGAGGTAGAATAGATATTCTTGAAGCGATTAGTTATGGCTGCTCCCAAGTCTTCTCTCTCAGAAAGATTCAGACATTTAAAATTTATACTTCTAATAAAATTTTGGGCTTTCCTACGACAGTAGTGATGAAAAAACTTAGTACTACAATCACCAAGATGGATCCAATCTAGCCTTGATTTTTGAAACCAAAGAATCTCTTTGTAAAATGGTTCTTCTTAAAAATCACATTGCAATAATTTTCAGATATATGCCAACTGTCATATCTGGATTGAATGTCCACTTCATAAAGGTACCCAAGAGATGCACAAATCTGATATGCCTTACATTAATATTACCTATTGTTGATTTATTCCATTGACACAATTTATGAAATGAAAGATCGGGATCCAACAAAATATCTAATCCACTCAAATTAAACTAAATCAGAAAAAGTAGGTTCCAATAACCAACATGCTTCGAACCGAAAAGGTTACTTTCCAGAGAAAGGACGGAAGCACGTGCTCAAGATAATTGCTTCATGATTAGAGGAAGTGACATGGACATGCCTAACAGTAATTTCAGGATACACCATTTAGAAGAGCAAAGGAATCTATCAAGACGGGCTTCAATTCTATTGCCGTTGTGCTAATGGTTATCCCAAGTGAAGGGAGCACCAGTGAATGGAAGGTCCAGAAGAGTAGTATCAATAATTCCATTCAGAGTCTGATGAATCTTCATATATGTGAATGTACGTGAATGTCCCTGGTCCATGGATATGCATCTATTTTCTCTCTCTTCATTTAATAGATGCCATATCCATGGATCAGGGACATTCACGTACATGAAGATTCACCGCTCTCTTCCATTCATTTCCTGCATTTGAGATCTCCTTAAAGGGCACCCGCTATTCTTATCTTCAATATTCAAATACAAATTCCAATTTCTGCTGAGAATCCAAGGTCTTGTTGTGAAGCTAGAAAGATGGATAAGAGATTGCCATTGTTCTTGCATGTTCATTGGGTTGACACCAATAGGAAGGGATGTTACTGATGGCTAGCTTTGGTAGTTCTATCTAATATGATGAAGACAGTTTAAATAAACAACTGTACAAGTACTTCTCCATCCATCATCATAAAATAAAATGTCAGTATGAAAGCACCTGAGAGATTTCCATAATACACTAATGTGAATATTGTTCTTCCAAAAATAGAAGGATGCCTCCACTCCCATTTACTACTGATGAGCAAACAAAATGGTCGAAGCACAGGTCACAGCAAAAGGAACCAAAGTCTTCTTGGGTGGACTTACTTTCAGAATGGAATAGCAGAGGAACCTTTAGAGAAGCTGGTACTCATACATTCTCATCTAGCTGAGGTGTTAAGGGCATAAACACACTGATAGGATAGATAGGTAATCCATGAGCTGGTCCAAAATTTATAGGAAGCGATCGTGGACCAAGATGCATCGAAGGATTTATGCATATCAGAGGAGAAACCAGCAGAGACATAGGGGTCATAGGACCTTGATGCGGTCCACCCTGAACATTCAACTTGGATCTGGGGAGAATGTTTCTGTTGAGAAAAAGGGAGGACCTAGAGGGTTGTTTAGGTAAGTATAGCCCATAAACAGAAGCCATCTATTGGAAATTAAGTTTCAAACTATGGTCAAAATAGTCTTTTCAAAGTGGTCTTTTTGAAATTCAGCTTTCCCCTCAAAAGTGTCTCCTTCTACTTTTGCTATTTTGTCTTTAGCACTTGTGGAGTTGTGAATGATCTAAAAACAACTCAAAATTTTAGTCCCACATTAGTTTGGGATGAAAGAAAACTTGAGCATATATATATAAGATTGTATCTTAAGGGTGCAAGCCCTTTGGAGGGGTACTCTCCCTTATCATGTGTGCGTGGGGGTCCTGGGGTGATTTTGAATCGCGCGAGCGATGGACAGGGCCAAGCCGGGGTTGCGTACGGGTACGGGTGTGGGCATGGGTGTGGGTGGTTCAAAGAACCTACTTTTTACTAGTTGTAAATTTTCTCCACACTTTCCTTAAGGAACACATTGGTGTATGTATCCAATCAATATAAATGCAACTGTACGTATGAGTCATGTACCCTTCCCCATAAGTGATGTATCCTTCCCATACAAAGAGACATCTATATATGTATGGGTACCTGTACAGGTATATACATTCATATACAGAGCGAATACAAAGAGTCACATTTGTATACATATGGGTACCTATACAGGTATACCCATTCATATTCTATAAATGGAGAATAATAGGCTCTGTTTATTGTAACAAGAAATCCCAACGTATGTGTACGGAATACGTACTATTATACTGTGGGTTATTTTAAGCCTTCTATTTTCTACAAGTGCTTTGTTACTATTTGTAAATTTGTCCATTGTTTTCCTTTGAGTTTCTGAGTATTACTTTCGGACATACCTATGGGAGTTGCTTATGGGAGTACACCTTAAGCAATTTGGAGTTGTTTTATCTTGGAGGTGAGGACGTACGGTCAATCTGGTTGCATTTTAATATACGGGGTGTTCAAATACCTTAAGGAGAGTATTTATATATACGACTCAACTCTACTTAAGTGGGACGATTTCTGCTACTGTTTCAGAGGATCAATTAAACAAGTAAGTCATCTTCTACTTGTAATTATATTTCTATTAATATAATTGTTTTGTCAAAGTCTTATTCCTATTGCCTAGACTCTGTTCCTTATAATCTTAAGGTATTTGAAGCTAGGTATAAGGCTATGGAAAATTATACAGATTCGGATACATATAATGCAATTAATGAAACTGGTGTAATTGATGACATAGGTGCCACACCAACTTTGCCTACGACGCTGATGCAGCGATTTCTCTTGTTATTTTTGCTCCACCAATACTACCTACTTACTTCTCAACACCTACCAATGTTGTGCCTACAGTTGGATCGCTTCAACCTATCATGGAGAAGATGAGGATCATTTCTGAGTTTGAAAAAATTGACCAATTCATTGGTTAAAATTTCAAGAGATGGAAGCAAATGCTTCTGTTCACTTTGTCTCAGATTGGGGTTGCTTTTGCATTGACTAAACCTAAGCCATTACAAAGTGATGATCCTAAACTTGAAGCAAAAAGACTTGCTTGGGTGGAAGCCGATTTTCATTGCAAGAATCGGATTGTAAATGAACTTTCAATTGAGTTATATAATGTTTATAATTCTTTTGAATGTGCATATATGATATGGGATGCTCTATCCATGAAATACACTCCTGAGGATGCAGGGAGCAGTAAGTGTGTGGTGTCCAACTTTCTGAATTTTATTATATCTGATGGAGAGGATATCTCCTCCCAAATTGACAAATTTCAAGTATTTGTTGGGAGGCTAGCATAGGAGAATATGATTCTGTCGAACGCATTTGTCACTAGTTCATTGATTGAAAAACTCCCTTCTTGTTGGAATCCATTTAAGTTAACCATAAAGCACAAGAGGAATGAGTGGACCTTTGAACAAGTGGTAGTCTGGATCAAGATAGAAGAAAGGAACCATGTAAAAGACAAGGCTATTGAGACTCCCAAACTCAAAGCGAATTTGGTTAAAACAGGGAAGCAAGGAAATTCTATAAAGGGCCTTCATGTTAAGAAGGACAAAACTTTCAAGAAATAGAAAGGTAATTGCTTCCTTCGTGGAAAATTGGGTCATTTCAAGAAAGATTGCAGGAGCAAAAAGAAAGAGTCTGAAAAGGCTAAGATCAATCTCATTGAAAGTGAGATTTTTACTGCAATGATAACAGAGGTTAATATGGTTGAAAAACAAACGGATTGTGTCCTTGAGACTGATGTTACAAGGCACATCTGTGGAGATCGAAGTTCCTTTCCTAAGTACTCTATTATAAAATCTAATGATAAGGTCTTCATGGGAAATTCCCAAACGTCAAGTGTGGTTGGTAAACGTTAAGTGACAATAAAACTTATATCTGAAAAGACACTTGTTTTGAAAAATGTACTCTATGTTCCGGATATAAGGCGACATCTGATTTTAGGGCCACTTCTAACCAAGGCCGGGTTGAAGTTGTCTTTCGAATAAGATAAAGTTGTATTGTTAAAAAGTGATGTATTTGGGGGCAAAGGCTCTTTGAGTGATGGTTTGTTTATATTAAGTCTATCTAAAATCATTAATGAAATGTTAAGTTCTTATGTTTACTTTGTTGAACATTGTAGTGCTCCTTATATATTTCTAAAATGTGCAAATTAGGATTGCTTAAAAATAAAGTTAAGTCTACTCTAGAGGCTAAGTTTACCAAAAAACCTCATAAATCTATTATTAGGCAAAGTGGTTTACTAGACTTGATACATAGTGATTTAAGTGATTTTAAGTCATATGAATCAAGGGGTGGTAAAAAAATATATTGTGACTTTTATTGATGATTACTCAAGATTCACCATGTTGTAGTTACTTAATTCAAAAGATGAAGCAGGAAATGCATTTATATCATACAAAACTGAAGTTGAAAATCAACTTGGAAAGAAAATTAAAAGACTTAGGACTGATAGATGTTCAAAATATGTTAGCATAAATGAATTTTATGAAAATCATGGTATAATTCATGAAATTATAGCCCCTTATCAACCGGAGTCAAATGGTATAGGTGAAAAAAAAAACCGAACTTAAAAGAGATGATGAATTTAATGTTAATTAGTTTGGGTTTACCACTTGATATGTGGGGTGAAGCAATTTTATTTTCTTGCTATATTTTAAATAGAATACCCCACAAGAAGACCGGTATACTACCATTTGAATTGTGGTATGGTAGAAAACCTAGTGTAAATCATTTAAAAGTATGGGGTTATTTATCTAAAGTGGCAATTACTGGACCAAAGAAAAGAAAACTAGGACCTAAGACTTTTGATTGTGTGTTCAGTGGATATGCAAAGCATAGTTCTGCATATCGTTGTATGGTTCTCAAAACCATAGATGATGTGTGTGAAGAAAATGATATTGTAGAATCCAGGGATGTTTAATTTTTTGAAAATATTTTTCCTTTTAAGTTCAGCTTACAATTAGGTAAGGGAAATGTTGATGACTTAAGTATAGTAAAAGACTTAAGTTTAGGAGAAGAAATGTCAAAAGAACTTGATCCTTCATCTGATCAAAATGAAGCAAAAAAAACTAAATAAAAATAAGCGACAAAAGAAGTCTACTTACTCAAAAGATGATTGGCTTATCTATCTTATAGACAAGGATCCTCTTACATATAAAGAGGCAATAATATCTCAAGATGCGGTATTCTGGAAATAAGCTATAAAAAGTAAAATAGATTCTATTTTATCCAATCATATTTGGGAATTAGTTTAAAGTGTTAGACACCAAGTGGATATTTCGAAAGAAATTGAAACTGGATGGATCACTTAGATTTTTTGTCAAAGGTTTTAGATAAAAGAAAAATATAGATTATTTTGACACTTTTGCTCCAGTTGCTAGAATTACTACAATACGAGTAATGATAGCAATGACTTCTATCTATAATTTGGTAATACATCAAATGGATGTGAAGACAATATTTTTAAATGGTGACTTAGTAGAAGAAATATATATCAAACAATCTAAAGGGTATATAGTATCTGGAAAAGAAAAAAAAGTTTGTAAACTTGTAAAATCACTATATGAATTGAAACAAACACCAAAACAATGGTATACTAAACTTGATATGGTATTATATCAATGACTTTGTTGTAAATGTCACACCCCACTCCCAGTAGACCCAATTTACCATTAGGAATACCGGCAGTGTGAGTAAGACACGTACCTGTCTTACAAACCTACTAGGATCTCAGATAGCAGTACCTTAACATTTTCACAATCTCTCAACACAAACCAGTATAAGCAGTGGAATCAGAGTTTATTAGCAGAATTTATAAATAAAATGGGAAAACATCTAATGGTAATATAATAGCAATAATCAAGTTATTCTGTTACATTCATCTATGACTTATGATATAATCTCAAAAAAATATTCAATCCACAACTATATACAAAAGTATCAAAAGGTGATGTACAATCTCACGGTGCGGCGTAAGCACACTGATTGCAAGCACAGTCCTGATCATGCTCCTCCGCTCCTAGCATCCACCAATTGCTCACACCATACTCTAACCTAGAAGATATTGGATCACCCACCATCGGCACCACGATACCTGCATCATCATCTAAAAAATGGTGTATATGTGGAGTGAGCTTTCTAACTCGCTCAGTGAGGGTGGGGTCAAACACATCCAAGCAAATCAATAGCAGTAATATTTATGATGCATGATTGCAGAAATTAAACACATAGTCCATGATGCTTGTCATACAGTTCCATTTATTTATTATCCATCTAATAATATAAACTAAGTCTAGTAAATGCTACTACGGCGCATTAGGCTGTATCCCTCGTCTTGGAAACAACATCAACTACGTAGTGATACAAACCCTAGCCATGAATAGAAGCCTGTCGGTCCCCGTATGCATCCATGGGTCACCTAGAAAACCCCTGAAAACCACCTCCTAGTAATCACAGTATCGGTAACACATTGGCCACGCCAGATAGGTTCCCACCTCTGGCAACAATCACATCATACCGTGGGAGTGGCACTTCAAGAAGGCTCATCAAACATACCACAATGGGTTATCCCACACCTCAACCCCTATTGGCAAGCATGCATAGCATAGGGAGTGATACCTAACCACATATATACTACATGCCTTCATAATGATACAGTTAGTATGGATTACACGATACCGGAGAGACCTCGGCCACAAAGTGTAATCCATCCCCAAATATAGTCCAATGTACACGATACCAGAGAGACCTTGGCCACAAAGTGTAACCCGAGACCATTTACCTAATCTAGGATGCAAATAGCAATCGAGTATGGACTACACAACACCAGCAAGACCTCGGCCATGAAGCATATCCATTTCCAAATGTAGTCCCAAGGTACACGATACCAGTGAGACCTTGGCCACAAATTGCAACCCACGACTACAACTAACTCTAATGCACATAATCAATGCATAAATGTAACATGCATATGAAAATCACGGTACTGGCACCACCTCGGCCATGTCGGATTCCATCTCACACACAAACACCCATCCAAACACACAGAGATCAAGGTACCAGTACCACCTCGGCCACATCGGATCCCGTCATACATTTCCATACAATTAATAACATAATAATAAAATGATAATTTCAATTAAACGTATAATTCTAAGCTTGTGAGCAATTAGATAATTAATAAACATTTTAAAAAATAAACACAGTCCATCCCTCACCTTGTTGATCTTTGTTTGGTTTAGGGTTCAAGTAAGGCCACCGATCAATCAAATCAATTCTAACTTCGGGGCACGTGCGCATCACTATCCTAGACACAAATGGAATCATACATTAGTATGCATCGAAAACATCGGGAGGGACCTGCACTGGTCACCCCCAAAGTGTACAGACACTATCTCCCAATGACAGTAATGTCACCGGAAACAACCACCGAAAACAGGGCATTTTCACCAGAGATATCAGACCTATTTCCAGTGGAGGTGATAGAGAGCACATAAGGCTCCATGTCCACTGGAAATATGCCACCGAAAATAGACCCAGTGGATCCGGTGGACTATTTCTGGTGGAGGTACAGGGCAGTCCAACAATTTGGGGTTTTTCAGCTCGGGCCTGATTGTTGGGATTTGTTCTGTGGAGTTTGTAGGGGATATCCCTAGCATCATTCTAAGCCAAGAAAATTCCATTTCCACTAAGCCATTTAGGAGATGTGTCGATCGAACTATTTGGCATTACATGTTACCGGAACTCACCGGGCTTGGTTCGAGCTTGGCAATAACACCAGAAGGGTAGAACACCCATCCTACAACCCTAACATGGTGTGCACACCAAGATTCTATCCATACCTAGCTTTTTCTATGTCAAAATAAAGAGAGAGAGTGGCATGGGAGGTTGTACTTACCTCCAACAGCGATTCCAGTAACAAGGCGGCAGCCGGCCCCAATGTAAGCCTTCAATCCCCTCCTTCTTCCTCTTCTTCTTCCTTCCTCTCCTCTTTATCTCCTCTCCTACATTGGGCACAAGGGAAATGAGGAAATGAATCCTCATTTCCTAACTTATAACTTAAGTTGGGCCTAAGGGTCTGTTTGGTTTGGGCCTCTTTTGAACCAATCGGGTTAAAATGAGTTTCGGGACACGAGGACCCGCACATTTAGGTCCATAAGGTGGTCACATCAAGAGGAAGGTGTGGAGGATGATTTGGGATCATATGAAACCATTTACAATATGAATCGTGTGACCCACGGGCATCGAAACCTCGACAGCATTTTGTGGACCCACCAGAAATAGGCATCGGATTCATGCCCAGGCTGCTTCCAGTGGCTTGTTTCCGGTGGTCAAGACAGCTTGCTATCCCATGGTTGGTCTCACATAGGTGGTTGCCCTCGAACATGCCCAAGGTTTTTCAACAATTATGATGCGTGCTGAAAATCAAGTGTGGAGAGTCGGGTCACTTACCGTTTGGGATCGAAAGGTATGAATCCTCTCCAATTAGATAGGCATGCAATGCATGAACATGTGGGGTCATCTCTACCCCTTTGGCAATGTGTAGTTGCGATCCAAAACTCAGTCGTACTTCCAATCTCCGATCTGAGGCCTGTCACAGTAGTTCAAATTTGACCGGATTAGGGCATGGGTGTAACATCCCCCCCACCTTACAAGAATATCGTCCTCGAAATTGAACGTACCTGGAAAATTAAATAATCCAGGATACTGCTTCATCACTTCATCTTCTCGCTCCTAGGATGCTTCCTGTTCGGGGTGGTTCATCCATTTCACCCTCACGAAGGAAACAGTGTGGTTGTGAAGAACATGGTCCTTCCGGTTAACTATCTTCTCTAGAAATTCCACATAGGCAAAATCCTCATCCAACTCACGAGGTATGTAAGTCAAGACATGAGTGGGGTTAGGAATGTACTTTAACAACATAGATACATGGAAGACATCATGTGTACCTTCCAACTATGGCGGTAAAGCTATCCGGTAAGCCACCAGTCCGATCCTCTCTAGTACATCATACGGTCCCATAAACCTTGGACTGAGCTTCCCCTTCTTGCCGAACCGCATCACCCCTTTAACTGGGGAGATTCGTAAGAAGACCTTGTCTCTAACACCAAACTCTAAATGTTTCCTCCTAACATCTGTGTAGCTTTTCTGCCTGGACTGAGCTATCTTAATCATTTCTCTGTTCACATTTACTTTCTCACTAGTAGCCTGTATCAAGTCCGGACCCAAAATATGCTACTCACCAACCTTATCCCAATAGAGTGGAGTGCGGCATTTCCTCCATACTATGCCTCAAATGGGGACATTCCGATGGTGGCCTGATAACTGTTGTTGTAGGAGAATTCAATAAGGAAAATGTGTTCATCCCAACTGTAACTCATATCCAACGCACATGCTCAGAGTAGGTCCTCCAATGTCTAAATAGTCCTCTCCGATTGACCATCGATCTGAGGGTGAAAGGTAGTGCTGAAAGCCAATTGTGTGCCCAAAGCCTTCTGCACATATATCCAAAACTTGGAAGTGAACCTATGATCTCGATCAGAGATGATACTAACTAGTACACCATGCAACTTGATGATGTTATCGACATATAACTTGGCCAACTTGTCCATAGAAAATGTAATCTTGATTGGGATAATGTGAGCTACCTTGGTCAAGTGATCCATAACAACCCAAATGGCATCCATACCCTTCTGTGTACGGGGTAGGCTTGTGACAAAGTCCATGGTAATATTCTCCCATTTCCACTCCGGAATCGGTAGGGATTGTAATAACCCATGGGGCCTTTGTCTCTCAGCCTTGACTTGCTAGCATGTGAGGCATTTAGACACATGTGTGGCCACATCATTCTTCATTCCTTTCCACTAGTAGGATCTTTTGAGGTCCTTGTACATTTTAGTGCTGCCAGGGTGAATGGAGTATGGAGAGCTATGTGCCTCTCTCAAAACTGTGTCTCTCAATTCACCATTACTAGGCACACACAACCTCCCTTTGAATTTGAGAATCCCGCTTTCAGTCACCGAGAAATCTGGGTCCTTTTGGGTTCCTTCATGGCATTCAGCTATAAACTTCTGCAACTTTGCATCAGTAACCTGAGCTATAGTGATCCTATCCACCAGACTAGGTTGCACCACTAATGCTGATAGTGACAAAGTGACACCCTCTACTACCAGTTCTAAGTCTAGTTTCCTAGCCTCCTCTAGGAGATACTCATTGGTGGTCAATGACTAGGATTTCTGATTAAGTGCATCGGCTACCACATTGGCCTTTCCTAGGTGATAGTGGATAGTACAATCATAATCCTTCGTCAGCTCCAACCAATGCCTCTGTCTCACGTTGAGCTCTTTTTGGATGAAGAAGTACTTGAGGCTCTTATGGTCACTAAAGATCTCACTCTTCTCACCATATAGGTAGTGTCTCTAGAATTTTAGTGCAAAAATCACAGCTGCCAACTCCAAATCATGGGTGGGGTAGTTTTTCTTATAATCCTTTAACTAACGGGATGCATAAGCAATGACTTTCCCATGCTGCATCAATACACAACCCAATCCCAGCTTGGAGGCATCACTATAAACAACCATACCACTTGTACTGAGCTTCAGACCACTCAAGTTTTACACCCTTCTATGTGAGTTGGGTCATCGAAGTAGCAATGCGAGAGAAGTTCTCGATAAACCACCCATAGTATCCAGCCAATCCCAGAAAACTACGTATGTCTGTTACACTCTTGGGATTCTCCCATTCTAGAACTACCTTCACTTTGCCTGGGTCAACCTCTATAGCCTTGGCTGAAACAATGTGGCCTAGGAATGCCACCTGTGACAACCAAAACTCGCACTTGCTGAATTTGGCATAGAGTTGCTTCTCTCTCAGCCATTGCAGTACTAGCCTCAGGTGAACAGCATGTTCCTCTGCACTCTTGGAGTAGACCAAAATGTCATCAATGAATACTATCACAAACTTATCTAATACATCCTAGAATACCTGGTTCATCAAATCCATAAATGCAGTCAGTGCATTGGTCAACCCAAATGACATTACCAAGAATTCATAATGTCCATACCTTGATTTGAAGGCTGTCTTACTGACATCACTATCCTTGATCCTGAGCTGGTGGTAGCCCGATCTAAGGTCAATCTTGGAGAACACCTTGGTACCTTGCAACTAATCAAATAAATCATCCATCTTTGGTAAAGGATACCGGTTCTTAATGGTTAGCTTATTAAGCTCCCAGTAATTGATACACAATCTCATACTTCCGTCTTTCTTCTTGACGAACAATACCGGTGCTCCCCATGGAGACACACTAGGTCTAATGAATCCCTTCTTTAGAAGGTCTTGAAGTTACACCTGTAATTCCTTCAAATCTGTGGGGGCTATGCGGTAAGGAGCCTTTGACATTAGTGTCGAGCTGGGGAGTAGATCTATAGAAAATTCTGTCTCTCGGTTGGGGGGCAAACCTGTCAAGTCATCTAGGAATACATCGAGAAATTCCCTCACCACATCTAGCATGATCAATGGTCTAATCTCTATCTCAGTATCCATCACAGATGCTAAGTAGCCTTAACATCCCTTATCTAGTAGCTTCTTCATCTGGAGTGCGGATATGATAACTTTCTTGGGTTTCTTGGGCTTATCCCCTTGGAACACAAACCCATCATCATCATGAGGTCTGAAAATGATAGCCTTCTCTGCACATCTGCACACTGGATCTGTATGCGGACAACCAGTCTATTCCTAAAATCACGTTGAAGTCGGTCATATCCAACTCGATCAAGTGAGCACTCAAATCATGATCACCTATGGTCACTAGGCAAGGCTCATAAACATAGTTCAAACCCACTACACTTCCTATAGGGGTGCTCACAGCCAAACATTGAGTCAGTCCCTTAGGTGGAATTCTCATCTTCTTCGCAAATTCTGGTGACACGAACGAATGTCAGGCTCCTGAGTCAAATAATAGATGTGCAGGCAATAATGATATCAATAATGTACTTGTCACTACACTGGGTGCAGCCTCAACATCTTCTGTAGTCGTAGAAAACACTCTGCTCTGTGGTCTCTGGCCCTGTAGGGGCTATGCTGGTCTAGGGGCTGAATATGTCTGCTGGGGCCTAGGTGGCATAGTGTAGGGTGCATCACCTGGCCTTCGATGGGGGCATGTCCTCGCCATGTGGCCCAGCTGATCACAATAAAAACATCTCAGGCCCGATCCTGAAGATTGAGATACAGACTAGATCAGGATGACTAGGAAGTCTGACTAGCATCGGGCCTCCTAAACTGCACTGGAGTTGGGTTGGCGTAGGGCACTCGGAAGGGTTTGCTACCTCCCCTAGAATCGGTAGATCCCATTGGCCTCTTTCTCGTTCCTTGCTGAGCTGTGTCGTTATCCCTATGCCAGCCTTCAATAGACTTAGCCACTTGGACCACCTTAGTATTGGTTTGCAGTTTCAACTCCATAATGGCTGACCCAATACCTGGCCTCAACTCTTTCTCAAACTTCTCGCTTTAGCCGTATCACCTCTGAGATGCTCAGGAGCAAAATGGAATAGCTCCTCGAAGCGTTGCTGATACTCGAGCACAGACCAGGAACTTTGAACCAACTAGAGAACTCACTCTCTCTCCTATCCTGGAAGCTTTCCAAAAAATAGTTCCCAAAGAAGGCCCCTTTGAAGTCTGACCAAGTGGGGTTCGGGTTACCGGCCCTCAGAATAGGTTCGGTGGCACTCCACCAATCATCTGCTTCATTCTATAACTGATAGCCTACACACATAATTTTCTGCTCATCGATGTAGCCCATCAGTCTAAAAGCCTTCTCCATTCCACCAATCCATCTTGATGGATACAATGGGTCTTGCCCCACCTTAGAGAAACATGGGGATCGAAGCCGTTGAAACTTCTCCATCATTTTTGTCAAATCTATCCAGCCCTCTATATGGGCTTGAGCTTGTTCCGACATCGGGTCTTACACGTGCCCATGCACTTGTGCCCCACCAGATGTTTGAAGGGTAGCCAATTCAGCGGCTATTGGAATGGGTGCCGATGGAGTAGGAGGTGCAGGTGGTGCATTACGGGCTTCCATTGCCGTTTGGATTCTATTATCGATCCCGGCCATAAACTGATTTTATCTTTCTTCCACTTCTTGCATCATAGTATTCATGATGGATGCCACATACTGGGCCGTAATAGGCGAGGCGGATGATGTATTGTGGGGTCTACCCTGATTCCGTGTAGGGGAAGTGGGAGTTAATGAACGTGATTGGGATCAGGATCGGGTGTTCCGACGTGACATGATTCCTATGAAGGAATCCGATTAGTACACCATCTACCCTGATTCCGTGTAGGGGAAGTGGGAGTTAATGAACGTGATTGGGATCAGGATCGGGTGTTCCGACGTGACATGATTCCTATGAAGGAATCCGATTAGTACACCTGCATAAACAAGGTTGCATGTAATTGGAACACATGCATACATATGGGTCCCACATGTAAACAATTGGAAAAATTAGGGTTAGGGCATGCATAAGAGGGGTCTACACATATCAAAATCCGATCGTGCACGTATCCCAAAGAGACACACCATTAAAGGAACCGAAACAAAACCTTCGATTTCAAAAATAAAATGACTTATTTTCCAAAAGAGTCCACCGGAAATAGGGGGTCAAATCACCGAAAATATGGTTTAATCCACCGAAAATATCAGTGGTATTTCCGGTGAGTGAAACAAAAGCCAAATTTCAACTTTTCTTTTCACCGGAAACAGGCACCGAAAGAGCATGCCCAGTGTTTCCGGTGGCTTGTTTCTGGTGGCACCAAATTGTCTTTAGATAGGCTTGGGTCTTGGATTATTCATAGAAAACCTTATTTACTCTTGTGAGAAAGGTGTGGAAATGGCCAAGGAGTCTTTTTCTACCCATTCCCTACCTTCCTTATGCTATTTAGCGATCGATTGGAGCCGCATTTGCATACAAGGTATGTTTTCTCTCTCTGTAACCTAGTTTTTTTTGTGATTTTCTTCTCTGTGAGTTTTGCATTTGACCTTTTAACTAGGTTTTCCATTCCAAATCCTTAGGAATCATCTTACAACAATGTCTAGATGCCATGTACGTACCCGACATGCTCTTATGCAAGAGTAGTAAGATGCCGCTGAGTAGTTCAACACAATCCTGTTCCACTCTGTGGTTGAGCGAGACCGTTGGGAGTTCTTTGAGCGCCACAACGTTGACCCAGGAGTCTATGTGAGAACCAATGACTTCCGCATGTTTCATCTTCATCAACGGTTTGAGGAAATCGGGAGGTACTGCATCCTGAATCCCAATAGATACTACAACCCCACATTGGTCAGGCTATTCTACTCCAATATGGAATACGTGAACTGGGGCACCGAAGAGATGCAGATCACCTCCTATATGAAGGGGGTGGAGATCTCCTTCGACATGGGGTAGTTGGCTAATATTCTGATGGTTAGCAATGTCGATGACCTAGTGTACTACCCACCTAGGACTTCGGCATATGAGTTTTTTCAAAGTCCCAATACCTTTCAGGAGATCAATGACATATTGACTAAGGAAGCCGAGGGATGGAACCATTCAGTCAACTATTTTGCTACTTCAAAGGTTGTCTACCATGCGATTCAACTGAATGTCCTCCCCACCTGTGGACATTATAATGAGGTATCCATCCTACAAGCCTATGTGACATACTATGTGTACATAGGGGTGCAGATACGTCTGCCTTACCTCCTAATGTGGACCATGGTAATTAGGTCCGAGGGGCAGGATCGCCGAGTAGGGAACCTATGCTATGGAAGGATATTGACTGACATCTTCAGCCTCTTTGGGGTGGACTTGGAGGGTGAGGCACGCTTGGGTGAAGAGGTCACACACTTCAACCAAGACTCACTGAGGAAGATGACCATAGATCTGAGGGAGGTGACACCTATCCCAGGAGAGGGTTAGTAGCCTATGGAGGTAGAGGGTGGCGGTGCCGGTGATGTTGGTGCAGGAGGAGAAGCTAATGGGGTTGGTGGGGCTCCACCACTTGATCCCTAGGCTATAGGTTCTATAGCAGCTTCTACATCTCAGAGCACTATGGGTGCGACGCCTTATGGTCTCAATGATGTTATGGCCCATCTGGACACCACTATGTCACTGATGAGAAGCATAGATGGCCACCTCGAGAGCATAGACAAGACCTATTGTCTAATGGATAATAGAGTGGCCTCCCTAGAGGCATAGATGCAGGCAATGGTCTTCCATCTCGGTATTCTAGCGCCTCCTCCAGGAACGCATGGTCCGTACTAGGCTCAGGGCCAAGAACAGAACCAGCAGTAGCAGCAGCAAGAGTAGTGGCATGTTTGCCACTATAGCCTTTAGGATTTCCATTTTCCTATTTTTATCTGAATCTGATGTTTTTAGGTTTAGTTGAACTTTTACATTATGTCATTTGCTTCAGTTGTTTAATTTCCTAGACTTAGGCTAGTTAGGATTTTCTACTTTCCGTACTTTGATTTTATAAAAAGTGCAAGTTGTATATTCAATTTCCTAGACTTAGGCTTTAACACCTATGCTTGTCTCCTAATTGTACAATTTCTATTATTATTGTCCTAAGATTTTTATTTAATCCTAGTTTCCCCAAAATCATAGTTTGGCTGAGATTATGAGTTAAGGCAGTGCATCACACTCTGATACCATAGCTGTTACACCCCACTGCCAGTAGACCCAATTTACCATTAGGAATACCAACGGTGTGAGTAAGACATGTACCTTTCTTATAAATCTATCAAGATCTCTTATAGCAGTACCTTAACATTTTCATAATCTCACAAACAAACCAGTATAAGTAGCAGAATCAGAGTTTAGTAGTGGAATTTATAAATAAAATGGGAAAATATCTAATGGTAATATAATAGCAATAACCGACTTATTCTGTTACATTCATCTATGACATATAATATAATCTCAAGAAAATATTTAATCCACAACCATATCTAAAAGTATCAAAAGGTGATGTACAATCTCACGGTGCAGCGTAAGCACAGTCCTGATTATGCTCCTCCACTCCTAGCATCCACCAGTTGCTCATACCATACTCCGACCCAAAAGATACTGGATCACCCACCATCGGCACCACGGTACTTACATCATCATCTAAAAAGGGGTGTATACTTGGGGTGAGCTTTCCAACTCGCTCAGTGAGGGGTGGGGTCAAGCACATCCAAGCAAGTCAATAGCAGCAATATTTATGATGCATGATTATGAAAATTAAACACATAGTCCATGATGCCCGTGATGCAGTTTATTTATTTATTATCCACCTAACAATACAAACTAAGTCTGGTAAATGCTACTACGGCACATTAGGTTGTATCCCTCGTTTCAAAAACGACATCAACTATGCAGCGATACAAACCCTAGCCATGAATAAAAGCCTATCGGTCCCTGTATGCATCCATGGGTCACCCATCAAACCCCTAATAACCCCCTTCTGGCAGTCACAGCCATGATAACACATCGGCCACGCCGATTAGGTTCCCGCCTCCGGCAACAATCACATTATACTGTGGGATTGGCACTTCGGGAAGGCTCATCAAACATACCAAAATGGGTTATCCAACACCTCAACTCCTATTGGAAAGGGTGCGTAGCATAGGGAGTGATACCTAACCACATATATATTATATGCCTTCATAATGATACAGTTAGTATGGATTATATGATACCAAAGAGACCTCGGCCACAAAGTGTAATCCATCTCCAAATACAGTCCCGGGTACAAGATACCAGAGAGACCTTGGCCACAAAGTGTAACCTGAGATCGTTTACCTAATCTAGCATTCAAATAGAAGTCGAGTATGGACTACGTAACACCGGCAAAACCTCAGCCACAAAGCGTTTCCATTTCCAAATATAGTCCCAGGGTGCACGATACCAGCGAGACCTTGGCCACAAAGTGCAACCCGCGACTACAACTAACTCTAATGCACATAATTAATGCATGAATGCAACATGCATACGGAAATCATGACACCGGTACCTCCTCAGCCACGCCGGATTCCGTCTCATACACACACCCATCCAAATACATAGAGATCACGGTACTAGTACCACCTCTGCCACACCGGATCCTGTCATACATTTCCATACAATTCATATCATGATCATAAAATTACAATTTCAATTAAACATATAATTCTAAGCATGTGAGCAATTAAATTATTAATAAACATTTAAAAAAATAAACACAGTCTATCCCTCACCTTGTTGATCTTTGTTTGGTTTAGGGTTCAAGTAAGGCCATCAATCAATTAAATCAATTCCAACTTTGGGGCATGTGCACGTCACTATCCTAGACACAAATGGAATCGTAAATCAGTACACATTGGAAACATCAGGAGGGACCCACATAGGTCACCCCCAAAGTATATAGACACCGTCTCCCATTGACAGTAATGTCACCGAAATAACCACCGAAAACAGGGCATTTCCACTGGAAATATCAGACCTGTTTCCATTGGAGGTGACAAAGAGCACATAAGGCTCTATGTCCACCAGAAATATGCCACCGGGAACAGACCTAGTGTATCCGGTGGACTGTTTTTGGTGGAGGTACAGGGCAGTCGAACAATTTGAGGCTTTCCAGCTTGGGCCCAATTGCCAGGATTTGTTCCATATAGTTTGTAGGGGATGTCCCTAGCATCATTCTAATCCAAGAAAATTCTATTTCCATCGATTTTTTTGGGAGATACATCGATCGAACAATCGAAACCCTGGTTGGTCTTTTGGCATTACATGTTACCGGAGCTCATCGGGCTTGGTTCGAGCTCGGCAACAACACCAGGAGGGTAGAACACCCATTCTACAACCCTAACAAGGTGTGTACACCAAGATTCCATCCATCCATACCTAGATTTGTCTAGGTTAAAATGAAGAGAGAGAGTGGCATGGGAGGTTGTACTTACCTCCGGTAGTGATTCCGGTAACAAGGCGGCAACCGACACCAAGGTAAGCCTCCAATCCCCTTCTTCTTCCTCTTCTTCTTCCTTCCTCTCCTCTTTCTCTCCTCTCCTACGTTGGGCATAAGGGAAATAAGGAAATGAATCCTCATTTCCCAACTTATAACTTAAGATGGGCCTAAGGATCTGTTTGGTTTGGGCCTCTTTTGAACAAATCGGGTTAAAATGAGTTTCAGGGCACGAGGACCCACACATTTAGGTCTATAAGGTGTTCACATCAAGAGGAAGGTGTGGAGGATGATTTGGGATCATCCAAAACCATTTATGATGCGAGTGGCGTGACCCATGGGCATCAGGACCTCAACAGCAGTCTGTGGACCCACCAGAAATAGGCACCGAATTCGTGCCTAGCTACTTTCGATGGCTTGTTTTCGGTGGTCAAGATAGCTTGCTGTCCCATGGTTGGTCTTGCATAGGTGGTTGCCCTCGGACATGCCCAAGGATTTTCAGAAATTATGATGCATGCTGAAAATCAAGTGTGGGGAGTCGAGTCACTTAACGTTTGGGATCGAAAGGTATGAATCCTCTCCAATTAGACAGGCATGCGATGCACGAACATATGGGTTCATCTCTATCCCTTCAGTAATGTACAGTCGTGAGCCAAAACCCAATCGTACTTCTGATCTCCGATTGTACTTCTGATCTTTGATCCAAGGCCTATCACAACAGTTCAAATTTGATCGGATTAGGGCACGGGTGTAACAGTAAATGATGCTGAAAGATCTTTATATCATAAATTTAATCAAGGTAAATGTGTATTTATACTTCTTTATGTGGATGACATGTTAATTATGGGTACAAATTTGGACATAGTTATGCAAACTAAAAACCTTTTGATGTTCAATTTTGATACAAAAGACTTGGTTGAGGCTGATGTTATTCTTGGTAGATAATCCGAAAAGAAAGGAAGATAATCTTATCTCAAGCACATTATGTGGAAAATATGCATAAAAAATATAATTATTAAGACTCACCAAATATTAAGAAGCCTTTAGAGGTGGGATGCCATTTACAAAAGTATTTAGGTGAATCAATGAATCAAAAGAAATACTCACAAGTTATTGGTTCTGTTTTATATTTGATGAATTGAACTATACCTGATATAGCATTAGCAGTTGGAAAGTTGAGTCATCACACTCACAATCCAAGTGAAGAGCATTGGCATGCCCTTGATAGACTAATGAGATATAAATTATGGTATTCATTACAATGGTAATCCCACTATTTTGAAAGGCTATTATGATGCTAATTGGATATCAGATACAAATGAATGCTTAACAACTAGTGGATACTTGTTTACACTAGGTGATCGAGCGGTTTTATGGAAATCAGTTAAACAATCCTATGGTACAGGATCCACCATGGAAGCAAAATTTATTGCTTTAGAAAAGGCTAGAATTGAAGTCGAGTGGTGGCAGATTTTCCATTGTGCCAAAATCGATGCCTTCTATATCACTTCATTGTGATAGTCAGGAAGCTATAGCTAAAGCAAAAAAGCATAGTATATAATGGAAAAAGGAGACATATTCATCTTACACATAATCTAGTAAGGCAATACATAAATGAAGGGATAATAACTGTAGATTTTGTAAAATCAAAAATCAATTTAGCCGATATATTCACAAATCCAATGCCTACTAATGTTGTACATGATTCATCTAAAGGAATGAGCTTAAGGCCTGTGTCATAGGTCATGTGATGGACACTCAGCCTATGTGAAGAGGTGAAATCATGAATTAGGTTCAAAGGGAGCAAACGAAGTCACTGGATGACCTGCTTAGTACTACTATTTAATTATTCATTCTAGCTAGATGGTAAAGTGGTACCACCATAAAGAAAAGAGGATGAGTTATAAAATCTTAACTAAGCCGACTCTCACGAACTGTGGGGGTGTGTTAATTGTGGTACACACTATGGGCTGACCTAAGTGGATGTAGGGGGTGTGGCTGCCAACCGATGAGAATTTTAAAGGCGAATTCTCTAAACATCCATAAGACCAAGATAGGGGTCAAGACTAGTAAAAATTTCCAATGTTGTCATGTTAAATGTTGTCTCAAATGCCGATTGGTAGGATATAGGTGGTGACCTAGCTGGCTACACAGATGAGGAAAGGTTCAAGAAGTCTGACTTCACCCGTACTCTGTAGCATACTTCATCAGACCGAGTGTAAGTTCAAGTCCTAAAGACAACAACAATGATGTGTCCTACTATGTTTAATATACTCAGTTATTTTGTTTTTGATTTTTATCGATATTTTGAAATTTATGGAGGAATTGTTGAAAATTAAGTTTCAAACTATGGTCAAAATAGTCTTTTCAAAGTGGTCTTTTTGAAATTCAGCTTTCCCCTCAAAAGTGTCTCTTTCTACTTTTGCTATTTTGTCTTAGCACTTGTGGAGTTGTGAATGAGCTAAAGACAACTCACAAAGTTTAGTCTCACATTGGTTTGGGATGAAAGAAAACTTGAGCATATGTATAGGATTGTATCTTAAGGGTGCACGTCCTTTGGAGAGATACTCTCCCTTATCAATTGTGTGTGGGGGTTCCTGGGATGCTTTTAAATCGCACATGCACCCCGAGCCGAGTTGGGCTGGGTTGTGGCCGAGGTCAGGTACGGGTGCCGGTGTGGGTGGTTCAAAGAACTTACTTTTTACTAGTTGTAATTTTGCTCCACACTTTTCCTAAGGAACACATTGGTGTATGTCTCCAATCAATGTACATGCACCTATACTTATGAGTTATTTACCCTTCCCATACAATGAGACATCTGTATACGTATGGGTACCTATACAGGTATACCCATTCATATACAAAGCTAATAAAAGAGTTACATATGTATATGTATGGGTACTTGTACATGTATACCCATTCATATTCTATAAATGGAGAACACTAGTCTCTAGGCGGCTACCCCTTAGACTGGGTGGCAGTAGCCCTCGATGGAAATCTTATCACGGTAGTAGCCGTAGGCTGGGCTGCAAGTTTTGGATAGGGTTTGGTTTGGTTTAGGGTTTGGTCTGGTCTGGTTTAGGTTTTGGTCTAGTTTAAGGTTTGGTCTATTTTAGGGTTTGGTTTGGTTTAGGGTTTGGTCTGGTTTAGGATTTGGTCTGGTTTAGGGTTTGGGTCTAGTTTAGGCTTTGGTCTGGTTTAGGGTTTGGTCTGGTTTAGGATTTTGGTTTAGTTTAGGGTTTATTCTAGTTTAGGGTTTGGCCTGATTTAGGGTTTGGTGTGGTTTAGGGTTTGGTCTGGTTTAGGGTTTTGGTCTAGTTTAGTGTTTGGTCTGATTTTGGGTTTGGTCTGGTTTTAGGTTTGGTCTGGTTTAGGCTTTGGTCTAGCTTAGGCTTTGGTCTAGTTTAGGGTTTTTGTCTAGTTTCGGGTTTGGTCAGGTTTAGGGTTTTGGTTTGGTTTAGGGTTTTGTCTGGTTTAGGATTTGGTTTAGTTTAGGGTTTGGTCTGGTTTAGGGTTTGGTCTAGTTTAGGGTTTGGTCTGGTTTAGGGTTTGGTCCGGTTTAGGGTTTGGTCTGGTTTAGGGTTTGGTTTGGTTTGGGGTTTGGTTTGGTTTAGGCTTTGGCTTGGTTTAGGGTTTGGTTTGGTTTAACTAATTCAAAGTTCTATTAGGCAATACGGCACATCTGGGTATCCGTTTTTCCGTACAAGATATCAATGGGACCGTATTTTCAAATGCTATCCAATGATTCGGGCATCAAGCACATGCTAGGCTTGATTGTCGTATTCTGGAAAAAGGTATCATTGACCACTTTGGTGACCCTTCCCACATCATTTTTAAAATATCGGGTTGAACTCTTAATCGGTCTTACGCTCGATTGTATTCTGCATGTTCTTGCATAGCGGCTTTAGGTTGGGATAGGTGGGATAGTCTGGACTTGTGTCAAAATTTTGGATTTCTTTCTAAAAGAGAGAATACATGTTTCACCATTGCCTATATTTCATCATTGCCAAGGGGGGACAAAATTTGGTGTCTACAGATTGCGCCTCTTTTGCTGAGACTGTGCAATAACCAAAGGGAAAAGAAAAGAATAAAAAAATTTTGTCACCTTAGAGCATGTACAGCCAATATCCTACTCAGGAATAGTGGAGGTGCAATACAAAAGGCGAGCGATTAAACTCTTGTAGTAAAATTCAATGAAAACAAGAAATTAATATGATAGTATATCCAATTGACTAGTATCGGTATATGATACCACTAGAACAGGATCATACATGAAATGTCATAAACTTGGCCAAGAATGCAAGTATGAGGGAATTACCTTAAAGTACTATAATATTCATAATGAGGAAGAGAATACTTACCTTAGAGACAACTCACTGGAGAAATTGTATAGATATCATTCTTATAAAGTACCTCAGCTCTTCTGGTCAAATTGACCGCTTTGTAACACTTCTTGATACTTCTGATGTTACTGATATCTTAACATGAAAATTGATACTAAGATTAATATTTTCCCATATTGTAAGTGAAACGAGGCTGAAATTGGCACTTTCTGGCGCTATAGAGGAGATGGTATCATCCGGGTAATGCATTCGGCACTTTCTAGCGCTGTTACGGATAAAATATTTTTTATATGGATCTTGGCACTGTTGGGGAAACTTCATTCTTATAATGGCATCCTAAAATGGAATTGGCACTTTCTGGCGCTGTTATGGAGATGACATTCTTATTAATGCAATCAACACTTTCTAGCACTGTTGTAAAAATGATGCTCTTTTCACAACATTTTAACACTGAAGTTACACTTATGGCCTTGTCGGGGAAATGTCATTCTTATAATGGCATTTTGGCATTAGAATCGGCACTTTCTAGTGCTATTGTGGAGGTGACATTCTTATTATATCATCTTTACAATGCAATTGGCACTTTCTAGCACTATTGTAGAAATGATGCTCTTTTCGTGGCACTTTAACACTGAAGTTACACTTATGGCACTGTAGGGGAAATGTCATTCTTATAATGGCACTTTGATATTGGAATCGGCACTTTCTGGCGCTGTCATGGAGATGGCATTCTTATTATACCATCTTTACAATGCAATCGGCACTTTCTGGCACTGTCGTAGAAATGATGCTCTTTTCACGGCACTTTAACACTAAAGTTACACTTATAGCACTGTCGAGGAAATGTCATTCTTATAGTGGCATTTTGGCATTGCTTATTCCTATTCCTTGGGTTTGAACAATTTTTTTTTTAATCAATGATTTTCCATATGTTAGTACATATCATGCAAGGATGTAATATATGTTGGTGTTTTATTATGTTATGACAATGTTTTTTTGTTTAGGTTATGCACGATTCCCTTCTTTTTTATTCCCACCACTCATGTGAAGGTAGATAGAAAAGGCTAAATTTATTTCAACTCCAAGCTTAGGTTTACAACAAGTAAAACGAAAAAACGGTTACATGGAAGTATAATAAAAAAAAAAAAAAAAAAAAAAAAAAACAGATCATCAACTGTCTTCACTTAAGTGTTTGGAACTCTTTCTTCTAAAAGACCTTACACCACCAGCTGCCTTTGCCCCAAATCTACCAGCAGATTTATGACACCAGTGGATAGTTCTTCTGGGGGATAAAAGTTCACCACTTCTCCTGGATCTGTTTGAGGTAACTGATAATTTCCGCCGTAGATGAGTAGGTAAATAAAATGAGGTGTGAGTCAAACCCATCAGCCTAACATAATTGCACCCTGCGGTATTCATTACAGGATTCTCATTTGGCGACCACTGACAGATCCATCTGATATTATCTTTAGTTTTCTCTTAAAGGTATTCCTTCTAATTAGTGATTGAGTGCAATTCTGGAATTTCCCTCCTTGTCTGGTACTAGATGGTTGTTAGCTTACTATGTTGGAAAGGCCTTAACAGTTGTAGCTTCTTAGTCAACCAAAGTTGGAAAGCAGCAGGACATCCCATGTAGTGATTTGTACCAAATGGCCCATAAATGACCATCTAATCCAACCCTTTAAGTGTTTTAGCCAAGATTGTAGGGACAATGTCACAACCTTCACGAAGTTGTAACACTACTTTGATGATGGCGGGAATACCTCCACGTCCAGGATAATGCAACAAGTATTGTGCTATCATGCAGAATAGATAGACATTACCTCTACACCACTGATCCATTCCCCCCAAATATCTGCATTAAGAAAAAACTTTGGCTACTTCAAAGATACCTATTTTCTCGAAAACCATGAACGTCTTCATTTCCTTTCTATTCCATTCGAAATATTCTTGGATATCTTAGGTGTAGTCTACTTGCAAAGTAGGGTGAAAAATCTTCCCTTTGGGTGAAGAGAGCAAGCAAGCTCTAAATTCTTCCAAAGTTGGATAAACTTGTACTGACCCAAATTTGAACACATGCAGGTTACAATCCCAATGCTTGGGAACTTCCTTCATCAAATTATGGCATAATTCCATGCAGGGAATCCGGCTAAGAACATGAATATTTGTCTCTTCCAACAGCCTAGAATCATCCAGATTCATGTTCACAGTCCACCTGTGTAGAGTCTCATCCAGAGTATTTGCACGGGGATAAGCCATAATTGATTTGTTCCTGGATGATACAAGCGAACGACTTGATCAAAAAGTGAAATAAACATATACAAGACATGGCAACAATCTCACAAATATTTTTGTTCTATGAGAAGCTACTTCTGATAGAAAGAAAAATATTTCATGGACCAATAAGTTCTTCATCATAATTCCAACTTGTACACTGAAGATAGGATATTAAAGTTGAAAGGTGAACAAAAAGAACCACAAGTGGGGAATGATCTGACTTGTGATTGATAATGCCAAGTGGTGATTTTTGTAGACCATTGATAATGGAGAAACTAATTACTGGGGAAAACAAGCTGACTAGTAATTAAGGTGCCAAGTGGCGAGATGATGATCTTAAACCCTTGCTTCTTTTCTTGGACACTCAAGACATAACTTTGGATTTTTTTTTCAATCAATGCCCTAAGAATTTTTTTTTCTAGAGTTTGGTACAGATGAGACCACATTCGAACATGCCGAGTTACCTACATATCCCTTATGAGGAATCAAGCCAGACGTAGTTTAAGTGGTTACCCTAAACTTAAACATAATATTTTTTTCAGTTGATCTACATTAACCAAACCTGACAATTCATCTCCATCCAAATCCATGAGTAGTACAGCTTTTCCTGGCAAGACTTTCTTCACTGTGAATGGACCACTCCAATTTGGTCAGAACTTTCCCCGAAGATCTTGTGTAGGTGCTCTCTGTTCTCTGAGAACCAAATCTCCACCTTCAATGTTGCGAGGACGAACAGTTTTATTAAATGCACTTGTCATTCTCAACTGATACTTTTTTAAATTGTCCATGGCTTTCATTCTTTTTTCATCCAACAGATTGAGTTCATCATATTTTTCCTCTACCCATTCTCCTTCTGGTAGCTTGCTTTCTATGAGGACTCGAAGAGAGGGGACTTGTATCTCAATTGGCAACATGACTTCTGTTCTGTATACAAGGGAATACGGAGTTGCCGCTGTAGAAGTGCGAATCAATGTCCTATATGCCCATAGTGCATATGATAAGTGGTCCTCCCAATCACTATGTGTATCTGCCATCTTCTGGAGAATTACTTTCATATTCTTATTTGCTGCTTCTACTGCCCCATTTTTTTATGGATGATAAGTGGTGGATCTATGCTGTCCGATCCCAAACTTGGTGCAAAGTTTATCGACTTGCTCTCGAAAATGAGTGCCTTGGTCAGATACCAGTTGTTGCGGGATCCCATGTCGACAAATGATGCTCTCTTTAATAAACTTGGCCACCTTCGCATCAGTGAGGACTGAATATGACTATGCTTCCACCCATTTGGTGAAATAGTCAATTGCTACCAATATGAACTCATGACTATTTGATGCTTTAGGAGTAATTTTTCCTATAACATCAATACCCCATGCAGAGAATGGCCAAGGGGAATTGGGTGAATGCAATTCTGTTGGCAGAATATGTATGACATTGGCAAATATCTAACATTTGTGGCACTTCCGAATGAAATCTACACAGTCCGCCTGCATTATGTGCCAATAATACCCTAATTTCAAGATTTTTTAGGCTAGCATTCTTGCATTTGTGTGAGGTCCACAGATACCTTGATGTATTTCTTCTATCACAGTCTATGCCTGTTCTTCATCCACACACAATAGATGAATACCATCGAACGAATTTTTCTACAACAAATCGCCTTGTAATGTGAATTGAGTGGCATATTTTCTGAGAAACTTCTTTTCCCATGATATTGCTTTCATAGGATATTTCCCTTTGCTGATGAAGTCCACAATAGGAGCAAACCAAGATCTTCCATCTGTTGTCAAGGCATTCACTAAACTGTGAAAGATTGGCTTTACCTTTCTTTCAACCAGAAAAGGTCTTATTTGGGCCATAGGACTACACTCAACCATTGATGCTAATGTTGCAAGAGCATAGGCGAACCGGTTGCTATCTCTCTGAAAGTATTCAAAAGAGATTTCTTCAGAGTGCTTAGAGATCTTCTCTAGATATTCTTTATAAGGCTTTAATTTCTCATCTCTGGTCTTCTATTTCCCTTGAATTTGGCGGATTACAATGGCTCGGATTCTTTTTACTCCAATTCTCAGGGCTATCTCTAGGCTGATTGCACATGCTTTATATTCAACAATATTATTAGTGCATAGAAAATCAAGCCAAAAAGATGAAGGCAAATATAGCTCGTCGGGTGTTATTAATAACTCTCCTACCTTTAACCTCCTTGATTGGTTGCTCCATTAAAATATAATTGCCATATATTAACAATTTTCTTCTTCAACCATCATGATTTCCTCATCTGGAAAAGCACCATTTAATTATCTTCCATCTTCTGTGGGGTGTGCAGACAAATGATCCGCAATTGCCCTACCTTTAATGAATTTTTGATTGACATATGTAATTTCAAATTCTGAGAGTAATAACAACCACCTTGTCATTCTACCAGTGAGTGCGGGATTTTTGAATAAATACTTGATCGGATCCATTCTAGAAATCAAGTGAATTGGATATGCCACCATATAGTGTCATAACTTTTTTGTTGCCCAAACAAGAGTTGTGCAAGTATTTTCTAATGATGTATACCAAACTTCATACTCCAAGAATTTCTCGCTCAAATAGTAGATAGCCTGTTCTACTCCTTTTGCCCCATCTTTCTGAGCTAACATGGACCCCATTAAGAATTACCCTACTGATAGATATAACAGAAGTGGTTTTCCCTTTACTGGTGGCATAAGAACCGGTGGATTTAATAAATATTCCTTAACTTTGTCGAAGGCTTCTTGACATTGGGAATTCCACAATGTGGGCTGATCTTTCTTCAACAACTTGAACATTGGTTCATAGATAGTGGTCAATTGTGCTATAAAACGGCTGATGTATTGGATGTGACCAAGGAATCCTCGTATTTCCTTCTTAGTTTGAGGTGCAGGCATGTCTTTGATTGCTTTGATCTTGATGGGATCTACTTCTATACCTCTTTCACTTATAAGAAAGCCTAACAACTTTCCTGCCTTCGCACCAAACACACACTTCTGAGGGTTCAGCCGTAATTAAAATTTCTTGATTCTTTCAAAAAACTTCCTTAGTGCTGAGATATGCCCCTGTCTGTTGATTGACTTGACAATCATATTATCGACGTAGACTTCCACTTCCTTGTGAATCATATCATGCAAAATAGCAGTAGTGGCTCTTTGATATGTGGCTCCAACATTCTTTAGACCGAATGGCATTACCTTATAGCAATAGGTCCCCCAAGGGGTGGTAAAAGCAGTCTTTTCCATATCTTCAGGATACATGTTGATCTGGTTGTATCCAGCAAACCCATCCATGAATGACAATAAGGCATGTCCTGCCATACTATCAACCAACACATCAATATGGGGCAAAGGAAAGTTATTTTTAGGACTGATTTTATTTAAATCTCTGAAATCCACGCACATTTTGACTTTTCCATCCTTCTTTGGAGCTAGAACAATATTGGCCAACCAACGGGGGTATTTTATGACTTGTAAGAATCCTGCATTCCATTGCTTAATTACTTCTTCTCTAATCTTTCCACTCCATTCAGGAGGTATTCTTCTAGCCTTTTGTTTGATAGGCTTCGCATCTAGATACGTAAGAAGTTGATGTTGCACTATTTTTGGGGCAATGTCAGGCATGTCTTTATAGGACCAAGCGAAAACCTCTGCAAATTCTTATAATAGACTGGCCATTTGTGAGGTTTCTACTTCATTCAGGGTTGCACCAATTTTATTTTCTTTATGGCATTGATCGGATCCTAAGTTAATGAGTTGAGAGTCCTCACTCATAGGTTTAGCTCTTTTTTCTTTTGATTGTTTTAACAAGTCATGATATTCATCAGTTATTTTGTTAAGATCATCATCATAAAGAGACAAATCATACTCGAAATCAGAATTTTCATTGATAGCTGGAAAGACTACAAACTCAACATACTGAAAGTGCGGAATTTCATTAACGGAAGGAAATTCAAAAAAAGTACAAGTAAAAGAAGACTTGATAAAAGAAAGGGAATCTTCAGAGTACTATGTGGTGATTTAAGAACTGATTGGACCCTGAGTCTTAGTGAGCTTGAAGTCATATCCTGCACTAGTCCAGTTGAGTACTGGTTCGTAGGCTGGATGAATCAACAGATATGGCATTGGCCCTTCCTTTACTTCTTCAGTGGTAATAACATCTAGCTCAAGGGTATTGTTGACACCACTACTTTCACATTCTTCATAGAGCTATAGATGCCCCAAGTTCTCTTGGCAAAAGAGTTCAAATTCAGCTTACCTACTTTTTGTGAAAAAAAAAGGTTGATCAATCTCATGATTCGTAAATCCGAATTTCCTGAGAGATGCACCTTGCCCCAGGCTACTCAGCCCTCTCTCTAGAAAATCTAACTTCTCAAGCCTATTATATGTGGCGATCCCCTTGCCACGGTCACAACGTTGACCTCCATTTCGAATGTAACCATTACAGTTGCTTCTAGCACAGTAAGGGCAGATATTCATCCTTCTAGCTCTTCTCTTTCTAGCATATGAACTGCTCTCACAAAAAGAGCAGTACTGCCCCTTTTTTAGCTCCTCCGGGTACATCTTCCGTAGGAAGGAATAGATGTGAGCTCGCATATCTGTTGGAAGATTGTGATGACAAGTAGCTCTTAATTTATATTGCCAAACTTCTTTTATAGTAAGACGAGGCTTGAGAACCTGCAATGATCGAATCAGGGATGAAGGGTCAACTGCAAATTCTTCTTCAATTTTGGCAATCACATCTATCCAAAAGATATCACTGATACCATTATCTTTGCCCTCCTCCTTAAATGGTAGATGCTCTAGCTCATAGGTGATCCAATCAATCTGATCTTGATAGATGACTTCGAACTCAGAATCTACTTTCTTTGCTTCTTTCTTAGGTTGAAAGTCAAGATCCTCTTAACCAAGAAAATCTTCTACTTCCTTCACAAAGTACTTTTCCAAAGTAAGGTAATTTGCAGCCCTTTTCTTGCAGGAGGATTCCTTCCTTGCCTTCAAGAGCATCTTTCAATTCTCAACCCCTTGATAAGTATTTGCTCCACCTCGGCCCCTCCTTATATCTTCTAGCATATTTTGTTCTTCCTTATGAGAAAACCCTAAACCACGCATTCCAACAGCGTGAGGGAATTAATGCATATGTTTCATTATTCGACCAATAGTAGTATTCCATATGCCCTCATAGGACATTGGCACATTCTCCTTCATTGGCTCTTTAACAACAGAAGCATAAACTTTTTCTAGTTCAAAATCACTCAGACGCACCTCCTGTTCTTGGTTTTTCCAACTTCAATATCTACCAATGTGTTGACTAACTGAGGATCTCTGTAACTACCTTCTCATCATAGATAAATTTTACTTTTTGGTGTAGAGTAGATGACATTGCCCCTGCCTTATGAAGCCACGGACGACCCAGAAGCATGTTGAAGGAGGCTAGGATATCTATCACTTGGAATTCAACACAGAACTCAGCTGGCCCTATTATCACTATTGTTGTGAGAATTCCGACAACATTTCTTCTGGTGTTGTCGTAAGCCTTAATGATTTGAGCTGAGGGTTTGAATTGGTCTGGATTAAAGCCAATACATGTGGCAACCCTCAATGGTAGAACATTCAGATCTGATTCATTATCAATAAGGACCTAAGGTATTGTATTCATATTGCATTCCACAGTGATATACAAAGCTCTGGTATGCTTGATACCCTCTGGAGGTAAGTCTATATCAGAGAACATTAATGCTTGAATAGCATATGTGGCTCCCACAATCTGAGATAATCTCGACGGATCCATCTCGATAGGCACTTGCACACTTGTGAGAGACTTCAATACAACTTCCCTATATGCAGGAGATGCCATTAACAACCCCCAGATGGAGATGTTGGTCTGCATCTTTTTCAATTGGCTCAATACTTGATCCTCAGGTTGTGGCTGCCTGCTACACTACCCCGTCTTCGTGACTGTTGGTTGTTCCACTATCAACCCCTTTGCTTTGTAGTCTTTCCCACTTCTAGTGGCCATCACTTTCTTGAATCCTTCAAGCCTCTTTTTGATGAGAATATTATAAGGGTATTTACTCTCATCATCATTGTTTGTATCAACAATCATGCCAACCATAGGTTCTTCAGTCCTTTCTTCATATGCAGATGGTGTGAATGGACTTGGAGGACCCCCGGAAATGTCGATAACCTAAATTTTAACTAATTGAATAATGTTATCAAATGTAGAATAAGCCCTTTGAGAAATGGTTCATCCTCAAAATTAACCTTAAGGTATTTACAAACTTCTTTGATAGTTTCATGTCGGACTGCCACTTTCCTCAACATTTTTTCAGTTATTAACATATCTTCACACATTTGGTTTAGCAAGTAGAGCACGTTGTCGTAGGAGGGATTCTCTTCTTCACTTTCAACAAATTCACTTTCTAGCTCTTGATTGTCTTCCCTTCCTTCAACAAGATCTTACTCTAGATCTTCACTTTTTGATTCTTAACCATCTTCTAAATCTTCGTCTTTGTCTTCTTTGACAAGATCTTCCTCTAAATCTTCATTTTCTGATTCTTGACCATCTTCTATATCCTCATCCTCATCTTCTTCTTCCTCTGAATCATCATCAGAAGGAAAAATAAGGTGAATGAAATTTGTTGGATCTACATGAGGCATATTTCCCCCAATATCATTCATTGTCTCACCAACTTGTTCAGTTTCTTCAGTTTCACTGTCACTCTCTCCACCTATACAGATTAGGTGTATTTCATCTGAGATTATTTCTCCAATAGCCAATGCTATCATTGCTCGGATCATGTCTGATGTGACCTCTTCTATGACATGCACTTGAGGTATTGCTGGTACAATGAGAGTTGTAGGGTCAATTTGGGACTCTTCCTCCCTGTCTATGAGATTCATTGATCCGGATTAAGTGGGAGTACCTGGATCCATTAACATGTCAATCCAAAAAGTTCTATTTGGCCAATCTACCTCTGAACAATGATGTTGGCTCCCTTCTTCTAACCATCCGTTCATGGGAAAGTATACTGGAGGTCATGGATAAGGAATAGGTAATATGAAATGGGTGGGAGGTAAGGTTTTGGATGAAATGGTGGAAGTGATGGAGGAAATGGGACAAGATCATATGATGATAAAATCCTACCCGAGGTGGGACAAAATAGTCTAGTTTTGGATGGTAAGTTGGAGATGGAGGGTATGATGTAGGTAGGTAGGACAGAGATGGAAGGTATGATGTTGGGTGATATGAAAGTGATGGAGGATGTGATGCTGGGTGATATGAAGGTGATGGAGGATGTGATGCTGGGTGATAGGAAGATGATGGAAGGTATGATGCTGGGTGATATGAAGGTGATGGAGGATGTGATGTTAGGTGATATGAAGGTGACCCTTTCTGAGGATGGGTAAGATTGCAAGGTGGGAGACTTTCATCGTCCCAAGAACGGATTTCTTTAATTCTCTTCCGATTCTCCTCCTCTTTTGCTTCCAAATGCTTGGCTTTGAGTATGGCTCGGTAAGTTCAGGCATTAAGACGCTCTCTCTTAAGTGCAGGTTGAATCCTTCGAGTAGGATCATTCTCATCTGAATCACTTTGTAACATTCCAATCGTTTCATGATTCGGAAGTGGATTGGTAGTCACATTTAGCTAGCTCTTCAATTCCACTTCAATCTTCCTTGATTCAATCAAATCTTGTACTACATGCTTCAAGGTGACACACTGGTTGGTGAGATTTTGATTATGGAAAGGACAATATTCATTGTCCTTGTACCAAGTAGGTGGAGGATCACTAATTGGTGGGCAGGTGTCGTACTCAAAAGGCCTTCTTTCTTCAATTTCTCATAACACACAGATAAGGGCATCCCTAAATCTAAGAATTGCTTCCTCTATACTGAACCTTTTTGAGCTAGAAGACCTGGCTTAATGACAACTGGAGCAGGCTTAAGAGTTATTATATGCACTGCAGGCTGCTGTCAGTGCTTGCGGCAGTTACAGTGTTCACCTCTGTATTATGTCCTTTTCTATACCTTGTATTCTTACTCTACTCTGAGGAACCCTGTGGACTATTTCGGTATTATGCTTCTCTAAAGATTCGGTTTTCAACCCTTCTCCTTGTTGCTAGCAAAGCTAAGAATGTCTCAATGTGCTGACTGTATAACACATCACAATAGGGATTTTCCAAGTTATCTAGGATCATTTCAACTTGCTCTTTTTCAGTAGGTCAAGATGTCATCATGCCTGCCTTATCTCGAAACCTTAGGAGAAACTCAATGAAACCCTCACCTGGAGCCTGTTGAATAGTTTCTAACTCTCATCGAGTTATATACAGTTCAGTGTTGTAAGAGTACTGCTTGGTGAATGCTTTTATGATTGTTGACCAATTCTAAGTCTGGGAATGATCTAACTGAGTTAACCAATGAAGAGTTAGGCCTGAAAGAGTAAGCAAAATGCTTACCCCATTTGCTCTTCAATAAATCCACATGACCTAGAAATATTAATGAAGACCTTCAAGTGTGCCCTTGAGTCACCTTTGCCATCAAACTTATCAATGGTCCATTTAAATTTCTCTGAAATTCGAGCTCCTGGAAAAAGGACCATATCATCAATTTCTGTGGTTTGAGTGTCTATGGCTTTCCCCTTCTGCAATAACTTTTCAAGTCTTTTTAATTGTTCCCTCATCTTTCTTTCCCTTTCAGTTTCAGGGGGTTCAGTTGGAAGATTTGGTCGGATTTCTTCTTCATCATCATCGACCACGAGCCTCGGTATGGTACAAGGTGCATTGGACCCCATCTTGGTCCACTTCTGTTCTCTTGGAGTTAAAATAGGTTCAGTTTGTTGCTGAGGCTGCCTCGCACTGGTAAATTAGTTGAATAAATGATGCAACCCTTACAACTCTAATTGCATCATATCCATTCTACTTTTCTCTTGGGCATCTGGTTGACTTCCACTAGCCAGATCCATACTTGCCAATCGTTCAGATGATGCTGAGCTAGGTGAACTCGCTGGAGTGAGTTGAACAATAAGTTCCACCATTGATAAGGACCTCTAGAGCTAACTTGAACCAAATGGTTATCTTGACGGGTCCACACAGACAGCGGGAAATTTTTTTGATGTGGAATCATGCCTGACCTAAACAAAAAAATAAATTTTTTGATTTTTTGATTTTTGAATTTTTTTTTAATGATGCAGACACAAAATTACTCCCTCCTAATAATAAATCTCTAATTTTGGCCCAATCTTCAATTGATATTCACACATTTTTTTTTAGAAGCGCCCAAGTTAGAATAAATTATGCTTTGGGAAAACAAAAAAGTTGGTTCATGTAAGAACAACCTCGCAACTGATTTCACATAGGTATTTTGTTTCTCCCCATAACATGAAAATACCTAATCATTCCTGACTCTTGGATTGATTGTGTGGAACATTATCAGTTTGGAACATGTGCTAATATAATGTGGTGAAGCAGGAATCACCCCACAAGCACAGTTGTGTGATCCAAAACCGATATAGTTGCATCTCCCAATTCCCAATTGTCAAAGGACACATCATGTTTAAACATATACAGGAAAAATCTTATCCTAGATGAAATAGGCTTGAAGGGTTCTAACTTGAACCGCAAACAATTACTGAGTCAGTTTGTGACATACCCTAGTTGTTCAATGGTCTAGTTCCTATATGATGCGTGATGAGCTCAATAATGTGTGAAATCTTAGGGATATAAGTGTACATTTTGCCCCACTTTGGATAGTCCTACTTCTGTTTTTTTTTTTTTTTTTTTTTTTTTTTTTTTTATAGTTTCCAAGTCTACAAGAGAAAGTGCATAAAGTGAACCAAGAACCGGTCCAAGCTTGAACTAACTTGTCCAAAGGAACCCACTCAGTAGTACCACTTCCTCTCTCCTACAAAATCTTGAAGATTATTCTCTCTCCTTACCACCTCAGAAGATCTTGAAGATGCTATACAGAGATTCCTTTCTGATTTAGTCAAGATTGCAAGATATTGATTAATATTGTAGGGAAGGAATAAAATCTGTTAATTTCGGAAATAAATTCTCTCTTTCCTCACACAATATCTCAGAGAATGAGGATTTTACCAAGACCAAATTTTATTTTATTTTCTTTATTTTCATAAAGGAGACTTGTAGAAGGAAGGAGGCAAGACCAAAGTCCTATAAAAGCCCCTTCCCCCCTCCTAGGATGATTATTCCCCTTAGTTTATGTTCTAGTTTATTTTTTTCCTAGTTTGTGCTTAGTTCTTTTCTCTTTCTCCTTATGTTTCTTTAAGCTTTTATTCAAGTGATTAATGATAATGCAATTCAGTTTTTAATTGTTAGTTTGTTTAATTATTAGTTTACTTTGTTAATTTAGTTCATAGTTTAGTTAATTTAATTAGTGCAATCCATAGTTCTAGCTTTCAAACTTTCTAGTTCTAGGAAAGAATTGGTTCAAGTGACAAGAATTAAGAGTTTTCAAGTTCAAGAGAGCAAGTTCTTCATCAATAATTCTAATCTAATACCATCACTCCAAATCAATCAAGTTTCAATTCAGTTTATACATAATCAAGGTATGACAAAGTTTATTAGAAGAATTAAGATTTTTATTTAAATACAAGTAGTGGAATTTGGATTTGTATGCTTTTTTTTTTTTTTTCCTTTTCCTAATGTTTTTATTTACATATGTGCTATAATTGAAAGTGATGCTTATAGTAGTGCCTCTCCCAGAAATTCGGCCTATGTATTGGGAATTTTTCTTTACTTACTTGCTTTCTATTTTAGTTCTTCATTTCTTAGTTTAGCTTTATTATTTTTTCAGAATCTTTTTTTTTATTTGTTATTTTTCAACATTTAATAAAGTAACCCGGCATTAGAACTGTTTAATTTACATGTTAATGTGTAGGTCATTTTCTTTCGTTTATATGCATGTTCTAGGACTATAATCTAAAATCAACCATCCCTTGTTCACTCTCGCCGTACTTAGAGTAGGTAAGTGATGAGCACATTTATGTGTGAAATCTAGGGTAATAAAACATGCATTTTATATATTTAGAATGGAGCTACCTTGGGTTTTACTCTCTTTTTGCAGGTTTTGTATTTTAAAGGCTTTAAGCATTATCAGACGTCATATCTCTCCAACAACAACTACCTAGTGTAGTTAGCGAGCTATGGTGTGAAAAATTCCTTTTCTCACCAGGAGGTCGCAAGTTTGAATCTCATAGTTGTTTTTTTTTTTGGAGAATTTTGTTGAAGATTTTCTACTTTTCACTCACTTAAAGCAGTAAGGGCATGGAGGGGATTTTCACATCAAATTAGAAGCAAGGAAAATCGTGGAAGGGTTCCTACGTAAGAATAGAAAAAAAAAGGGAGAAATAAATCTTGTCCAAATCTTCTCTCTCCTCCACATCATCACCAAAATATTGTCCAAATCACACAAAGCAAGAAGGAAAATCGTCCCTTGGAGGGAGAAAAAGAAGAGAAGAAAAAAAAAAAGGAAAGAAAATAAGCAAAAAAAAAATTATAAGAAATTTCTCCAATTTTATTTCTCTCTTCTCTCTCCTCCACCTTAGCACTTTTGGTCTCAAAAGATCTCACTACCAATTGTGGGTTTCTCCCTTTTAAGAAAGAGAAATTTGTTACCCTACCTCCCCATTCCCTATAAATACAACTCATGTAAGAGGAGGGGAGACACTTCATTCTTCTTCTAGGCTTTTTATTATTTAGTTACTCTATCTCTTTCTCTAGCTCTAGTTCTAGGTTTATGTTTTAAACACTTTTGTAAGTTCTTTTTATTCAATTAATGCAAGTACTTTTGTTTTTAATTCAGTTTTTTTATTTTTATTGTTTAAGCAATTGAAGTTGTAATTTTCAAGTTCTAGTTCTAAGCTTAGTTCTAGGTGACAAGAACAAGCTATGAAGCATGTCTTTCAAGTTCCATTTTTTTTTTTCTATAGATTTGTTTTCTCTAGTACTAAAAATTTCAGATTTGGTTTATTCCAGATCTGGTTTTTAGTATTGGTAGTATCTCAAATCGATCAAGTTTTCAGTTCAAGGGTTGAAGTTCAAGTAAGTAGGCTCCCTCAATAGTCTTCTCTCCCCCCTCTCATTCCCTCTTCTGACTACCTTTTCTTTCTTAATTTAGGATTTTAATTTCAGTCATTACATTATTGCTATCCCTTTCCCCCAAGGTTCATGGCTAGTGTATGTGTTGGTTTTGCCCCTCCTAGCCATAGAACCATCAATTAATTGCTTTTATTTTAATTGTCTCCCTTTCCCTAAAGCCAAGTAGAGTAAACCTTGTAAGAGTGACTCTCTCGTCAAGTAGGAAAGCTCATATTATGATGCATCCCTCGGGCTAAGTAGAGAAACCTACTTGTGAGTCTCTCTCTAGCTTTCTCCCCTTTCTTTTACTTTATTTTTATTTCAGTATTTTTTTTCCTTTATTATTTTTTTTTTTTTAAATTGCATGGTTTGTTTATTTTCAATTATTTATTTATTTAATTTTAATTGCATGGCTTACATCTTTAAATTCTTAGATGACGAATGGTTAGGACGTTATTTTAGATACATATGTTTAGGATGGTAATTAGAATTAGATCACAACCATTAATCGGTTCACTTTTGCATTATTAAAAGAAGTAAAAAAATAAAGTGGCTACTCTCCCTGTGTTCGACCCGTTGCTACACTAATCTGTACACTTGCGGTTATATTTAAAATCTCAAACAAGTTTTTGGCGCCGGTGCCGGGGAGATAGTTCCATGTTATTTTTCACTTTCTTTTGGTAAATCGGAGTGCTTTGTTTGCTTTGTTTTGTTTTTCCTTTTCTTGTATTGAATTTCTAAGAAGAACAACTTGCAATAATAGTTGTATCGGTGGAGGTTGCCATGCCTCACAGTATGATAAAGACAGGTTTTGCCCTATATCAGTACCTCAGGAATTGACCTGAGCAACCCCGAATTCCTGCCGGTAAGCTCCCAAAATGCCAAAAAAATAAAAAAATTCATAAAATAGTTTTTCTATCCTTTCTTTTGTGCTTGTCTTACTCTAGTTGTGGGTAGTTTTCTGTTGTATGAGTGTTAGGTGGGTACATAATACTAAGAATCGGTTAGAAATAAAAGATCCAACTAGTAGTGACCCTATACGTTTGTTCTCTTTAAAACCCTTCAATATGGGAGACCAACAGCAAAACCCTTCACCTAAATCTCTGAAAGACAGGTTCTACCCTACTAGAACAGCCCAACCTTCCTACATGGTTCTACCACAAGCCCAGGGTAATAATTTTGAACTCAAATCTCAATACATCACTATGTTGCCCCACTTCCATGGGTTGACCTCTGAGGATGCATACCTATTTCTAAGGGAATTTGAAGAGGTATGTGTTCTAATTAAGATCCAAGAGCTTTCTGATGATGCTATTAAGCTTAGGTTTATCACTTTTGCATTGAAAGACCAAGCTAAGAAGTGGTTGTATGGGTTACCCACAAATTCCATAACCTCATGGGACCAATTCATAGTTGTCTTCCTTAAGAAGTTTTTCCCAACTCATAAGACCAATAAGCTTAGAAGTGATATCCTTCAGTTTAGGCAAAAGCCTAGTGAGTCATTTTCCAAACTTATGGAGAGATTCAAGGATCTACTCCAAGAATGCCCTCACCATGGCCTAGACCTATGGCATTTATGTCAAATAATTTATGAGGGTATTGATTACCCAACTAAACAAATGATAGAGTCTATGTGCCTTGAGGGATTCACATCCTTTACAGATGATGGAAAGGCATGGGAATTCTTACTTGACTTAGCTGACAAAACCCATGAGTGGGAATCAACCCAAGAGAGTGAAAGAACCATAAGAGAAAATGGATATTTTGTGAATGGGATAGTAGCCAAGGAAGCCCATTTGAATAGCCTAATCAAGAGAATTGAGGCTATTGTTCCTAGAGAGCCATCATCAGTCAATTTGGTTAAGATTTGTGTTTGGTG
>NW_024870536.1:254736-271540 GCF_013358625.1 Macadamia integrifolia | reverse complement strand
GAGATTGAGACTTTGGCCAATGGAATATGGGATGAATTATTTCTCGACTGGGACAGGGACTATAGAGCCTTCCTAGAGGAGGAGACAGTGTGCACCCCTCTTAGTCTTGATGGTCTAGTGGTATGTTGCCATTTCTTGAGTATTTCCTTCATGCTTCAACTTCTTTTTGTTTTGGTCTTGACTGATGTTCTTCTAGGAGAGAACATAACATATAGACCCTTCTACTATTCAGTCAAACGTCAGTGTTGTTGATCCTTCGCAAGTTGGACCATATACTAGTGTGACTGGGTCTCTCAGAATAGCCAACATCCCCTTTCATCGCTTCCTCGCTTGGTGATTTCCCAACGGGGCCAATCCTTGCCTCCCTCATCTTCCAGAGTGGAGAACAGATGTAGATGCTTCCCTTGGGCTGCCCATTCCTTATTCCTATGTGAGTATCTGATCATCCTTCAATTGAATCTTGACTTCCTTTGGCTGATATGCTCTTTCTCAGGTGTCTCCGGAGGTTTATTCTAAGATCAGAAGGATGCATTATGGCTTGTGCGAGATGATTGTTGCCAAAGTATTTCCCACTTTCCTCTTTCTTTTTCCCTTCTTCTTTCAGTATTCTTCTTCTTGATCCTTTCCTGTATTCCTTAGGATGGAAGGATCGTCGCCTTGGACAGCCAAGTCAGTTCCTACAGGCAGGAAATTACACAGCATGATGCATTGATTCAGGATATGACACAGAGGCTGAAACAGACTGGACTAGCATCCGTGGGTTCCCCAGTACTCCATAGGGGTGACTCAAAGTATGGTTCAGATGATGACTTTACTCCTTAGGGACCTATTCTTGTAGTTCCTGCAAGTGTAAATACATGTATATATTTTCTTTTTCTTTTTCCCTCCCCCTTTTATTTTGGCATCTTATGAGTAAAAATCTATCTTTGACACAAAGAGAAACTTTTTTTTGTTTTTTTGTTTGTGGTTTGCAATGTTTTAGGCATAATCAATTCCACAACTCAAGTCATAATTAGAATAATCGGGATAACACGAAAACCCAAATACTTCTTCATTCCATTACCAAGTGAATTACATGGAAAGGAGAACAATTTTCCTACCATAGACAGGATAGGTTAGTAACAAGGTGGGGAGACAACTCTTGAGGTGGGTGAAAGCTCACTAACTCTTCTGGGTCCATCACCTCGAGCCCATATTATTGGCCGATGTATGTAGGCAAGTAAAAGGATGTGTGAGTCAATCCCATCAACCTGACGTAATTGCAGCCAGGGGTCTTCATCAGAAAATCTTCTTGTGGCCTCCCTGGGCACCTCCACGCGATATCTTACACAGTCCTTTCTTCTAGGTAGCTTTCTCAGTCAGTGATGAGGTTAAATTTTGGAACTTCCCTCTTATCCTGGTAGCAAAGAGCTTCGAGTGGGCCTCCTTTTAATGGCTTAGTTAACTTCAACTTTACAAGGAGCCAAATCTGAAAAATAGCATGACTCTCTTGAATGTTTCTGCAGGAACCGTAGGGATGATGTCACATCCTTTCTTCAACTGTTCTACCACCTCAACCAGAATGGGCAGTGTACCTCACCTGGGAGTTCAGAGAATATAGCTAGCCCCAAGTGGAGAATGGCCAAGGTGAACTGAGCGAATGTAACTCTATTGGTAGGATATGTATGATGTTGGCAAATATCTAACACTTGTGGCACTTCTTAATAAGTCCATACAATCCGTTTCCATTGCGTTCCAGTAATATCCCAGCCTAAGGATCTTCTTAGATAACATCTTGGCATTCATGTGGGGTCCATAGAGACCTTGATAAATTTCTTTCATGATGGTTGTGGCTTGTTCCTTGTCTACACACAACAACTGTATTCCATCATAGGATCTCTTGTATAACAAATCCTCTTGAATAATAAATTAGGTGGCATATCTCCTTAGAAATTTCTTTTCTCTATCAGTTGCTTCAACGTGGTACTTCCTTTCCCTGAAGAAATCCACTATGAGAGAGAACCAAGACCAACCATCCACAGTGAGAGAGTTCACCGAATTCTGATAAATGGGCATGCTTCTTTGTTCTACTAAGAATGGTCGGATCTTAGCCATAGGGTTGCATTCTACCATGGAAGCCAAGGTTGTAAGGACATCAGCAAACCTATTGTTATCTCTCTGGAAGTATTTGAACGAGATATTCTCAAAGTGTTCAACCACCTCTTCTAGATGTTCTTGATATGGCTTCAACTTTTCATCCCTTGTGTTCCACTTTCCTTGTGTCTAGCAGATGACGATGGATGAGTCGCCGTAAATCTTGATCCTTTTCACTCCAACAGTTAAAGTAGTTTTGAGGCCCAAAGCACAAGCTTCATATTCGACACTATTTTTGATACAGGGAAAATCGAGGCTGAATGATGAAGGTAAATAAAGGCCGTCAGGAGTGACAAACAATATTCCCGCACCACACCCCTTTTGATTGGCTACTCCATCGAAGAATAATTGCCATTCATTAGCTGTGTCTTCTTCCTCTATTGCTGTGATTCCTTTATTAGGAAAGGCATCATCCAAGGATCTTCCATCTTCTGTGTGGTGGGCAGCCAAATGATCGGCTATGGCCTAGCCCTTGATAGATTTATGAGTAACATAGGTGATGTCAAACTCTGATAGCAAAAGCAACTGATGGGCCATCCTTCCTACTAGGGCTGGTTTCTTGAAGAGGTATTTGATGGGATCCATCCTTGAGATCAAGTGCACTAGACAGGAAACCATGTAGTGTCATAACATTTTCGTTGTCCAAATCAACGTAGCATAAGTTCTTTCCAAAGATGTCTTATGTTCTAGGATATTCTTACCAAGGTAGCATATGGCATGCTTAGCCCTTCCTTTCATCTCTTTTTGTGCTAGTAAAGAGCCCATGGAATATTCTCCCATAGATAAGTACAAGAGAAGTGGTTCACCTTCCATCGGCAGTGCCAATACTGGTGGGTTCATGAGGTATTCCTTGACTTTGTCAAAAGCTTGTTGGCATTGGTCATTCCATTCCATGGGCTGATCCTTCTTCAAAAGTTTAAAAATTGGTTCATAGATTGTAGTCAATTGAGCTATGAAACTGCTAATATACTGGATGTAACCCAAAAATCCTCGTATTTGCTTCTCAGTCTGAGGTGTGGGCATTTCCTAAACTGCCTTGATCTTGATAGGGTCGACTTCAATGCCTCTTTCACTCACCAAAAAACCTAATAGCTTTCCTATTGTTGCCCGAATACACACTTCTGAGGATTCAACTTTAGCTGATACTTCTTGATTTTTTCAAAGAATCGCCTTAGTGCAGGAATATGCCCCTGCCAATCTTTTGACTTTACTATCATGTCATCCACTTAAACTTCGACATCTTTGTTCATCATGTCATGCAATACGACCATAGTTGCTCTCTGATTAGTTGCCTAGCATTCTTCAGTCCAAAAGGCATCACCTTGTAATAATAGGTTCCCTATGGAGTGGTGAAGGTTGTCTTCTCATGATCTTCTGGGTGCATGCTTGTTTGGTTGTATCCCGAGAATCCATTCATAAATGATAACAAAGCATGCTCTACCATGCTATCCACCAATACATCAATGTGAGGTAATGGGAAGTTATCTTTAGGGCTTACTTTGTTAAGATCTGAAAAGTCCACGCACATTCACACCTTGCTATCTTTCTTTGGTACTAGTACTATATTGGCCAACCATTGGGGCTATTTCACCACTTGTAGAAACCCTGCATTGCACTGCTTTGCAACTCTTCTCTGATCTTTTCACTCCATTCTGGCTTTATTCTTCGGAGCTTCTATTTTATCGACTTTACCGCAGGTTAAGTTGGTAATCGATGTTGCACGATGTTAGAGTCGACGCCAAGCATATCCTCATAAGACTAAGCAAAGACCTTGGCGCATTCCTTCAGGAGAATAATCATTTATTCCGCTTCTTCGTCATCAAGGGTAATTCCAATTTTACCTCTCGAAGGCATTGGTCGGTTCCTAGCGGATGGGTTGGGCTTTCTTTGGTTTACATTGTTTTATTGATTCTTGATATTTATTAAGATCATCATTAGAAAAAGGAAGCAAGTCATACTCGGAATCAGAAATTTCATTCATGAAAGGAGTAACAGACTCGACTTACAAGGACTCTGGACTCTCCTTGAGAGGGGAGGCCGACACGAAATCATAAATAACAGACTCGACTATAGACTTGATAACTAGCTTGATGCTTTTGCTAGGGGTATTCAGGCTGGTTGACACAATAGCATGAGCAAACTTGAAGTTTTCTCCAATGCTTGTCTAGTTAAGAAGGGGTTCAATGGCTCGATGGATGAGGAGGTGAGGAAAAGGACCTTTTTCTTTTGAGAAAGTTGCTGTTACTTCTTCAACTGTGCAATGGTTCCTCCAGATTGGTACCTGCTTCTTCACAAATATGATCTAATTAATCTCGTGTTCTCGGAAGCCAAATTTTCTGAGAGGTGAGAATTGGTGGAGACTACTCAATCCTCTTTCTATAATGTCCATCTTTTCCAGCCTGTTGAGGGATGCCATCCCGGTGCCTTGGTCACATCTTTGACCACCTTCATGGACCTTCCCATTGCAGTTGATTTGGGCACAGTACATGCAAACCATCATTCTTTGTGCTCTCCTTTGCTTTGCATACACACTTCTTCCTCTGAAAGGACGAGGCTTGAGCTCATGTAGCTCTCAAGTTCTACGTTCTTGTAGGAGGGAGCAGATGTATCTTTTCAAATCCATGGGAAGCTGTAGACTCCAAATGATTCTCATCTTCTTTTCCCATTCCTTCTTCAAGAGCACTCAGGAGCTTGGCAATTCCTTGGATTGGATCAGTGTCATGGGGTTGCCAGAGGAGAACCCATCTTCAATCAGTGCAATTTCTGCTATCCCGGTGATGCAACTATCTTGATCACTTTCTTTAACTGGTATTTTCTATTATTCCACTTCATGAGTCACCCAGTCAAACTTGTCTTGGAAAAATACTTCAAATCCTAGTTACATCTTTGCAGCGGTTTCATGAAACCATGGCTCCACATTACCACAAAAAGGGAAATCCTCTCCTTCTTTCACAAAGTACCCATTGAGAGTAGGGTAATAAGAGACGGAGATCTTCCTAGTCATCCTCAGTACTTTCTGCCCCTTGGTGCTCGGAGGAGTGTATCCGAGGCCATTCTTTCCTTTGTTCACTACCAAACTAGGTTGCTTTTGAACTCCTTGATGATATTTCCCTAGTTCCTTGCCAAGAAAATTTTGTATAATCTTCATCGTCTGATTTACTGGCGAACACCAGATGGCGTCATAGTTAGTTGGGATTTTCTCCTTTGGAACTTCTTTGGCAATGGTCGCACAAGTTGTATCTAATTCAAAACCACTTAGTTGAACTTCCTGATCTTATTCTTCTTCATTTTCAATATTGGCTAAGGTATTAACCACCTCGGGATTTCCGACTACTGTGATCACCTTTCCTTCATGAATGAACTTCATTTTTTTATGGAGACTAGAGGACACTGCCTTCTCATGATGCAACCAAGGCCTTCCCAATAGTATGTTAAAAGTTGTTAGTATATCAATGACTTGGAAATCAATATCAAACTTCATCAGGCCAATCTTCACGGCAAGGGTAAGGATGCCAAGGATCTTTCTCTTGGTATTGTCATAAGCCCATATGGTTTGGGTAGTTGGCCTCAATTCTTCCAAGTTGATGCTAATACTCTTCGTCGATCTCAGAGGTAGCACATTCAAAGCGGACCCATTGTCAACAAGAACCTAGGGAACCACCTTGTCAAGGTATTCTACCGTGATGTGAAGAGCTCAATTGTGCTAGACCCCTTTGGGGAGCTCTGAATCTGAGAACATCAAGGATTGTATGGCATAGGTTACCCCTATTATATGTGTGAGATTTGCTAGTTTTATCTCGATCAGCACCTGTACATTAGTGAGAGACTTTAAAACTGCTTCACAATGTGTGGGGGAGGCCATCAATAGTCCCCAAATTGAGATATAAGGCTGAGACTTCTTGAGTTGAGCTAGGACCGGATTCTCAACTCCTTCTTCAAGCTGTTGGTTTTGGCCTCACTAGTCCCTGACTGTTCCATTGCTAGAGCCTTGCCCTTATAGTCTCTTCCACTTCGGGTCTCCATCACACTGACTGGTTTCTTCACAATAATCTCTGTGGGATAATAATCTTTATCATCACTATTTCTTATGGTGATTATCCCTACCATGGGATCATTCTCTTCTTCTGATTCTCCCTCCCTACTTGGGGTGGGAAGTCGAGGTCCTTCACAAATGTCAAGAGCCCTGGCTTACAACTTTTTGACTGCAATAGTCAGCTGTTGGAATGCGGCACCTACTACCTTTACGAATGTGTCATCTTGCCTTATTTCCTCCAGATCATTCAGCTACGCACGATAATAATGATCACTGATAGTTACTTCACCCAACATGTTGTCAATTTCTTCTACTCTCTCTTGCATCCTTAATGTGTTGGAGTACACTTCACACAACTTTTCTTCCAACTCAAATGTGGAGTACTATTCATCCATATAAACTTGTGTCTGCTCTCCAGATTCCATATCATTTTCTAAATCTAATGTAAAATCATCTCACCCCATGCAGAGGGATAGGTAAATGCCACCAGTCGGATCAACTATTAGGTCAATTCACTAATAGCATAAACTGAGAAATATGCTTAGTGATCTGGTGAGTAATATTTCGACTCATCATCATTATCATTGTACTAAGGCCCTTGGTAGTAATTCTAGTTGGGATACCCATCATCCTCTTGAGAATCAGATTCATCTCCATCATTCTCATCCTCATTCTCATCATCATCATCATCATCGTCATCATCCTCTTCTTCACTGATTTCTCCCTCCCATGGTTCTCCATCAGATTCCTCTTAACCATCAAGTTCTCCTACATCCAAATGATCATAGTATTCAGAGCGTATAGGCCAGAATATTTCCACTGGGTTAGACTTGACATCACTGGTTCAAAGTTGGATTAGAACTGATTCATCATCCTCTATGTCACTCCCTATATGGGTTAGGCAGGTGTGCTCTTCAATCTGTTCCTCTATGGCCAATGCGGTTATTGCTCTGAGAAGATCATCTATAATCTCTTCTATTACCTCCGGATTGTCCTCTGAAGATATAGCGGACTAAATTAGAGAAGTGGGATCACTTTCCTGGTCTTCTCCTAATGCATTCACTGACCTTATTGATGAAGTCATTTTTGGGGAGTCCGATAGTGTAAGCATATTCTTCCAATCATACCCATCCGTCCATCCTTCTTTTGGGTTATATATCGAACCTTGAGAATGGGATTGGTATGAGGGTGATGAGGGATACAAAATGGGATGGTATGAAGATGATGTAATCTGAGAGGTAGTATATGAAGATTAGGGGTGATAGGATGAGGAAATTCCTTCTCCTTGATGGTGGGGGGAAGGTTGATGATATGGCGGAGGCTGATAATATGGTGAAGGTCAAAGGTATGGTGGAGGTAGGTAATATGGTACGGTATATTCTTCTGTTGATGAGGAAGGATGAACAGTGAGAGTCCTATCTTCTTATTATTCTTCTGATGATTCTCTTCTTTTGGGGGTCTTCATCACTCTGGCCCTTTGATTCATGATTTTCCTCTGAGTATGAGAATTCATGTGATTCTTCCGAGCTCTGGGTACAATGATTTGAGTGGGATCACTCTCTGTGGCTTCGTCATCTAGATTGTTCACATGATCAGGGAGTGGATTAGTATTGACATTGGGAGGTTGCTTTACCTTGACCTTAATGGTTTCGTTGTCTATCAAGTCCTGAATTGCATGATGCAAACCCAAGCATCTTTTAGTATTCTGGCCCTTCTAAGTGTGATAAGCATAATATTCATAATCCCTATACCAAGCTGGAGGAGGGTTGTCGATCACTTTTGGAGCCACTATCCCTAGCAATCCTTATTTCTTTAACTTCTCATATACTACTGTCATGGGCATTCCCAAATCAGAAAACTGCCTTCTTAGATGAGGGGCCATCTGAGAGGGTGCATCTACTTATATTACAAATGGCTGTGAAGAAGTGGCTGGTGAGACTGACTACTGAACTACACTCACCACATTAGTTTCCGAACCCTTTCCACACCCGACTTAGGTGTTCTTCCCTACATCTTGAGAGGATCCCTGATACTGAGCTTCCCTTAGGATTTTGTTTTCCATACGTGTGCCAGAGGCTATTAGGACATCAAAAGTCTGTAGATGTTGGTAGTAGAGGACATCATAATAAGGCTTTGATAAGTTCTCAATCAACATCTCTACTTGCTCTGCTTCATAAGGCCGATCTACCATCCTGGAGGCCTTATCCCTAAACCTCATCAAAAAGATGGTGAATCCTTCTTTGGGCTGCTACCTCAATGTCTCAAACTCTCATCACTTCACAACCACTTAAGTATTGTAGGAGTACTGCTAAGTGAAAGCTTACACCACTGTCACCCAATTTTGAGTTTGAGAAGACTCCAACTGTGTGAGCCACCTTAGTGCTAGTCCTGATAGGGTTAACATAAAGGCTTGCCCCTTCTGATTGTCTACAAGTTGCCATGACTTGGAAATGCTAAGAAATACCTTGAGATGAGCCTTAGGGTCCCCTGACCCATCAAACCTATCAGTCTGCCACTTGAATTTCTCGAGAATCCTTACTCCAGAATAAAAACTTATTTTATCAAAATCCACTATTTGTCTTTCTGAGCCTTTTCCTACTCGAATCATATTCTCTAACTTCTCTAATTGCTCTCTGAGTTTCCTTTCTTTCTCCATCTCTAGAGGTTCCATTCGGACATGTGCGGCAAACTCCTCTTCCTCATCTTCAATCACTACACTGGGAGGAGGGACCCTGGAATAGGCCCCCCCGTTGACCATTTGGATGGGTAGGTAATGTTCCTCTCTGACCGGTTGGCCTGACTTGCTCTGATTCTCCTGAGTCAACTAGAGAAGAATTTTCACGATGACCTGTAGCTCTATTCTGTTCCAAATCTCTTGTAATCGATACTGGCTCAGTCCTGTGATCAGCTCGAGGAGGGTTCTGGAGTGCATGCAATATCTGTGTTATCCCTCTCTTGACTTTAGCCATTTCTATCTACAAGGTCTCTACGAGACAGACCCATGCCAGTTTGGGTGATTCAAGATCGTGTGGATCCATTTGAACTGGGTTGTAATCGCTTGGTGGTATGCAAACTCGAGGAAACGATGGAGGTGATACTGGACTTAGGTGAGTCAATCGATTACCCTGACGTGTCCAGAGGGACGAAAGAGAATACTTAAGGTGTGGAATTGTGCCTGAATCAAAAGTGGCTTATTTTAGGATTCTTAAATTCTCAACCCCTTGTTCACACATTCACCATATTAACAATCAATGATCCATTCAAAGTTAGTCCGCTTAATGATAGGGAGTGGATAGGGTTTGACACCCCCAGTCCACTCAATGTCATAAGCGGGAGATTCATATAAATGGCTTATCAATAACATTCCTATAAGACATTCCATATAATAAAGTCATGCTTTCATTACTCTTTTTCCCACTAGGTGTCCTTCCTCTGGATTTTCTCGGGACTTCACAAGACTTTACATGACTCTGACGGGATTGCCCCTGAGTCACGTATTTGGACATTTTTTTTTAGGAGGAAGGACACCTTTTATCCAAAACCCACTTAGGAAAGCAATTCATTATGATGGGAATATAATGTAGGAAAATTCCTTTTTAAGACTACAAACAAGTTCTACAGTTAGCTTGTGACACTCCAAGCTTCTCCATCTATTTTCTACATGATGTTGAGTATGTAGTGGATGCAATAGGACCGACAATGCTTCGTTGACAGGATCTATATACACAAGGTATGTGATCCTTTTAATATTCCCATAGGTATGAGATCAAGGGGTGACATCCTTGCCCTTTACTTGTGACTACACACGAGGTTAAGCAACTGGCCATGGGGTGGTGGAACAGTGAGTGATTGTGTGCAAAAGTGTAATGTGGGAATATCATTATCCGATCTCAGAATGTCATAATGTGCACGGACCTCCCTGAGGGTGCTAGCATAATTACGAACATCCTTGCCATTTAACAATATCCAACACCCTTGTACAGGAAGCGACTACCATTTGCTCTCAGAGTACTCTCCATGAGATGCACTAACCTCTCCAAGGGTGCGGGCATGATAAAGAGTCCCTCGCCAAATGATTTCACTTCGAGCATGATGTATGATGCGGTGAGCGAATACAATTACAAACATGGGGTTAGCCAAACATGTTTTCAAACAAATGTGGTGGAAAACATTCTTGCATTTAAAGGTAGCATCTAGTATCGAAAGCTTGACATTTAGTCCCCAGCAGAGGTGCCACTGTGAGGGTAGCGATTAGAGATCAATGACTTCACGAGTCGCCATTCCATTTTCTCTCCTCTCTCTTCTCTTTTCATGAAGGAGAGGTGTGTTGTGAGTGCTTCGCTTGTGGCCCCACACCATCGTATCGCCCCTCAGAGATACATGGAGGCCTATTTTGCAAAAGTGTAAAGTTTATCATTTTAGACCTGGGTTTAATAATGGTCCAATACGGGGATCGGGATCATGCAAACGGGTTTGGAGTCACCACCTAGGATTATAGGTCTAGGACCAGGGGTGGGCCCAATTTCAGAGAAAATGGCCCGAAAGTTGGCCTGGTCCAGAGATTTAGGGTAAGTGTCAGGTTACAAAATTGGAAAGGTGTTAGGCACCCATTCTTCCCGGTTCAACCAGTCTTCCTACTAGATGCTTAAGAACGAACATTTTCCATAATTATTTCTACTCCACATGCATGGCCAAGTTATCACACATATATACATTGGATGAATTTAAATGACTATGTACACTAAAACAAGGTCCATATAAAGTCTACATGATGACAATTTGGTTGAGAAACTGTACCAGAATTTAACACTTGTTTCGGGTCAAGAGGGGTGGTTCCTTGATTAGTACAGTCTCAAACTATTTTTCAGATTCTCATGGCTCAAGGGAAGATGGTCTTGACCTCCAACTTCCTTTCTCAAGAGATATTGATTGTGATGATATTTGGGCAGAGTTTTGCTTTGAACCAGTTACTTTCGAATTTGGATTCGGACAGAGCTTCTGCAAGGGAAGGCTATTTCTAGGCTTCGAGTGAGGTGGCACTCCGACAAAGCTTCCACTGGGAATAGGCTATGGGAGGGCTAGGCCGAGGTGGCGCTCCAGCAAAGCTTCCACTGGGGATAGGCTAGGGGAGGGCTAGGCTTAGGTGGACTCCGGCAGTGCTTCCGTTGGGAATGGCTATTTCTGGAAAGATTCTAAGAGCACTGAACAAAGCTTCGACTGGGAATGGATATTTCTGAAAAAAAAATGGATTGACCCAATAATGGATTGAAGATCCTCAAAGCCCTAAAGAACACTTTGAGTATCCAAGCAGAACTCTAGATCATGACAAAGATCTCTTCATAGACCAGAAGAACCTCAAGGGGGAGGAGGGATTTCTACTTTCGGCAAAGATCAAGAACACTCAAAAACATATTATTTTTGGAAAAAAAATGGATTGACCTACAAACTTGGATTGAAGATCTTCAAGATCCCAAAGAACACTTCAAAGATCCGAACAAAATTTTGGATCTTGATGAAGATCACTCCGAAGACCTAAAGAAACTCAAAGAGGGAGGGGAGGAGGAGAGAGGGCAGAGCTTCACTTCCTAAGTGGGGTTGTGATTTTTGGTGTCTTTAAATCCAAAGGAAGGGGGTATCTATAGTATTTCTAGGTCCAAGGAGAGGAGAGAGAATTCTTTTAACCACTGGACAAAAGGGGGTTTTGGACTAAAGTGGGTGAACAGGTCTTTTTAACCAATAGACAAAAGTGGATTTTTGGACAAACGGGAGGAGAGATAAATTTTAGCCAATGGGTAAAAAGGGGGTTTTTGGACTAACGGGAGGAGAGAGAAATTTTAGCCAATGGGGACAAAAAGTGGGTTTTGGACTAATAGGAGCTTGTAGTGTAGGGTATGCCAACGGAGTGTGCATATATAAAAATGGGTGAAGAGGAAATTTCTTCACCCATTGGGCCAGTGGAATGTAAATCCCGGCCATCGACGGTGGCACACAAGGTTGGGTTGAAATGCATGGGACATGACTAGCATGGATGCACGGGAGGGCAATTATGGTGCAAGGATGGGCAGGTAATGTGCATAGGCTGGGTAGGCACAATGCACGGGCTAGGCATGCATGGGGCAAGGATGGGCAAGCATAATGCATGGGCTGGCCCACAACCGTGCATGCGCTGGGTAGCAGCAGGTAAGGACTACAACAGGCAGGGGTGCCAGCAGCAGCCAGTGTGCACGTGGGCTATAACCAACGAAAGCACAAGCTGGGGCGCTAGCTGTAGCCAGTGGGGGTGCTACCAGTAGCCAACGAGCATGCAGGCTACAGTAGGTAGGGGCTCGTGCAGGGTTATACGGGGGCACACACATCGTGTGTAGCCTGGCCTGCTGGCCAGTGTGTGCAAAGCTTGCGGGCTGGCCTGCAGGCCAGCACGTGCAGCATGCGTGCGGGTAGGCCTACGCACAGCTCTTGTGTGAATTAGGGAATTTTTTAGCGACGATTGTGGGAGATCCGACAGTCCGATTTTGACGTGCCATATATTGTCAGAATCATATTTCTTAGCACTATCCATCTATATGGTCACATTAACCGAATTCCTTCGTATATAAAAATTCAAATGTGGACCCTCTTCTCTCATCCATGGGGAATTCCAAGGTTTTCATATAGGGGATGAATTTGGGGTATTTGTGTAGATAGGGAATTTTTTCATGTTTCCAGTAGGCTTGCCAGTGCGTGCGGCATACGTAAGGGAAAATATAATTTTTTGGGGATGATTACGGGAGATCCAATGGTCTAATTTTGATGTTCCATATAACGTCGAAATTATATTTCTGAGCACTATCCATCTGTACAATCATTATGACCAAATTCCTTCATATATAAAAAGTCAAATTTGGACCCTCTTCTTTCTTGCGTGGGGGTTTCCAGGGTGTGTCGTATGTGCTTACCCATCGGCCCCGCACTGCCTTATCACTGCCCGGAGATACATGGAGGCCTATTTTGTAAGAGTGTAAAGTTCGTCATTTGAGATGGGGATTTGATGATGGTCCAATAAGGGGATCGGGATCGGGATCATGCAAAAGGGTTTAGAGTTGCCACCTAGTATTATGGGCCCAGGACCTGGGGGTGGGCCCAATTCCTAAGAAAAGGGCCTGAAAGTTTGTCTAGTCCAGAAATTTAGGGTACATATCAGGTCATAGAATTGGGAAGGTGTTAGGCACCCAATCTACCCGATTCAACCGGTCTTCCTACTAGAGGCTTAAGAACGAACATTTTCCACAATTATCCTATTTATCATGCATGACTAAGTTATCACACATATTTACATTACCTAAAATAAAATAACTATGTACACTAAAACAAGGTTAATATAAAGTCTACATTGCGCGAATGCTGCTGAGAAATTATACCTAACCTTGACCCCTGTTTTGGGTCAAGAGGGGCGGAACCCCAGGTTAATGCTGGTATGGGCTTTCTGGTGGATTCTCCTGGCTCAATGGAAGATGGTCTTGAACTTCAACTTCCTTTCTCAAGAGTTACTAACTGTGATGATATTCAGACAGAGTTCCAATTAGGAATGGTTACTTTCGGATTTGGGTTTTGACAAAGCTTCAGCTAGGGAAGGCTATTTCTGGGTTTTGGCTAAGGTGACACTCGGACAGAGCTTTCGCTGGGGATAAGCTATTGGAGGGCTAGTTCGAGGTGGTGCTCGGATAAAGCTTCCCCTGGGGATAGGCTATTAGAGGGCTAGGTTGAGGTGGCACTCAGATAGAGCTTCCACTAGGGATAGGTGTTAGGATTTAAAATGTAACCACAAGCGTACGGATCAGTGTAGCTACGGGTCGAACACAGGGAGAGCAACCACTTTATTTTTAGATTCTTTTAATAATGAGAAAGTGAACCAATTAATGGTTGGGATCTAATTCTAATTACCATCCTAAACATATGTATCTAAAATAATATCCTAACCATTCGTCATCTAAGAATTTAAATATGCAAGCCACGTAATTAAAATTAAATAAATAAATAATTGAAAACAAGCAACCCACGCAATTAAAAAGCATTAAAGGAAAAAAATGTTGAAATAAAAATAAAGTAAAAGAAAGGAGATAAAGCTAGAGAGAAGCTCACAAGTAGGTTTCTCCACTTAGCCCGAGGGATGCATCATGATATGAGCTTCCGTACTTGACCAGAGAGTCACTCTTACAAGGGTTACTCTACTTGGCTTTAGGGAATGGGAGGCAATTAAAATAAAAACAATAAAATGATGGTTCTATGGTTAGGAGGGGCAAAGCCAACACATACACTAGCCATGAACTTTAGGGGAAAGGGAAAATAATAATGTAGCGACTAAAATTAAAATCCAAAATTAAGAAAGAAAGGGTAGTCAGAAGAGGGAATGAGAGGGGGGAGAGAAGACTATTGAAGAAGCCCCCCTACCTGAATCAATGCTTGAACTTGAAAGCCTAGGTGATTTAAGATACTGCCAACCCTAAAACCAGATCTGGAATGAATCAAATCTAAAATTTCTAGGCCTAAAGAAAACAAATCTTGAAAAAAAAAAAAACAGAACTTGAAAAAGAGATGCTTCACAGCTAGTGATCTTGTCACCTAGATCTAAGCCTAGAACTATAACTTAAAATTTTCAACTCAATTGCATAAATCATAAACATAAAAAGCTGAATAAAAATAAAAGAGTGCTTGCATTAATTGAAATAAAAAAAGCTATTACAAAATTAATTAAATCAAAAACAAAGAAGAACTAAAACTAAAGAGAGTGGGAGAGGGAGAGAGAGAGCAACTAAAAAAAACCCAGAAGAAGAATGAAGTGCCTCCTCCCCTTGTGTTGATTCTATTATATAGTGAATGGGGGAGGGAAGCTAATGATTTTAGCTTCTAAAAAAAAGATTTTTTTTTTATCGTGTTGATGAGGTGGAGCTGAGAGAAGAGAGTAAGAGAGAAAATCTGTGGAGAGAGAATCTCCCACAATTTTTCTTGCATTTTTTTCCTATTTTTTCTCCCTTTTCTTGATTTTTCTCTCTCTTCTTGCACACAATCCTCTTGGATGACCTCCTTGCTTTAAGTGATGAGTAGGAGAGAGAAAATATTTCAAAAAAATCTCTAAAAAATGGTAGCCAAGAGATTCAAACTTGAGACCTCCTAATAAGGAAGGGATTTTGCACACCACAACTCACTAACTACGCTAGGTAGTTGTTGTTACCAAAAATGAATCTCTAATCACTTAAGGGTGTAGTCTATCGATCCTTACTGGCATTTTAAATATTCCTTGTACCCCTGGGACAACTGTAGACGGGTTGGTTCTGCATCTCAATTTAGTTCTAATTCATTATTCTTTTTCTGGCCTAAAAAGAATAATCACTTGTATGGTTGACCAAACGAAAGTGTACTTTTAATTGAACACATCCATCTTGCTCAGAATTTTGTCCTCTTTGCAACCATAAATAGAAATAGGATCTCTTTATGTGTAAAATTGGAGATATAGTGCCCGATAGTCCTTAAGGCCTTGAAAACATAAAATCTGTAAAAAGAGAGTAAAACCCAAGATAACTCCATTCTAAATATGTAAAATGCATGTTTTACTACCCTAGATTTCACACATAAATGTGCTCATCAAAATTCTCCCACACTTAGAGTTTGATAGTCCTCGAGCAAAACAAAAAGAAAAAGAATAAAAACAAAAAACCTAACTCACTTTCGTAGGAATCATGGTTGCACTTAGCATGTGTAACAAACCTTTAAACCCCTAGGTCACCCCTAGTGGACAAGTTGTGTCTCGTGAGTGTTTGTAGTGAATATACACTCAAGATTTAGAATAAACAAATCCCAAAACATGGGACTATATGTTTCTTACAAGGGACCCCCACACTTGAACTTTTATTACCCCATATCAATTCCAGGCACTAGTATGTTTCTTAATTTGGAACTCACCTCATCTCTTCCAAAACATCCTTATCTTAAGGCAAAACCACTTGTGAAGAAATAGGGAACCAATGACTAAGGTGTTGAAGTGTTTTTAACCAAACATGTTACCAAGCATTAATGACATTTGCACATTTTTTTCTGTTTTTTTCACGTAATAAACTCTACTCTACTCCACTACTTTTGGCCTGAATGACATGGTACAGCAAACATCAAACACCCAAGTTACTATGTAGCTTCGCTTTTTGCATATTTCCACAAAGACAGTGATGCTAACGTTCTTTCAAAAATTTCCTCCCTAGGAATTTCAATCAAGACACCACGCTTCCTGAGGCGCAATGCCCTATCTAGTTCCAAGGGAATCAAGTCTTACACTTCTTTATACGACATTTCATACTTTATTTAAAATTTAGCATTTGTCACTCATGCCAAATTAAAAAAAAAAAGGTCTCAACTCCAAATCAAAAGTACAAGGAACCCACAGACTTACATATGGTCCAACACCATAAAACAGGGGTCTCTTATTTTATCAAAAGAAAGTCTCATCTCAAGACACAGGCTTATTTCTTTCTTCTTAATAGGGTTTTTATAAGTTCAAAATGGGTACCTTAATCAAAACTTTTATTTTCATACATCAAGCAACCAAATGGTATTATCATCAGCCAAAAGCCAAAGTAGAACTTCATCCTTAGGAAGCTCAAAAAAAAAAAA